>NW_027590643.1:0-221188 GCF_964213995.1 Mustelus asterias
GTGTGAGGGGCAGGGTGTGAGGCAGGGTATGAAGGCAGGGTGTGAGGCAGGGGTGTGAGGCACGGTGTGAGGGCACGGTGTGAGGGCAGGGTGTGAGGGCACGGTGTGAGGGGCAGGGTGTGAGGGGCAGTGTGTGAGGGCAGGGTGTGAGGGCAGGGTGTGAGGGCACGGTGTGAGGGCAGGGTGTGAGGGCATGGTGTGAGGGCAGGGTGTGAGGGCAGGGTGTGAGGGCAGGGTGTGAGGGCACGGTGTGAGGGCACGGTGTGAGGGCAGGGTGTGAGGGGCAGGGTGTGAGGGCAGGTGTGAGGGCAGGGTGTGAGGGCAGGGTGTGAGGGCACGGTGTGAGGGCAGGGTGTGAGGGCACGGTGTGAGGGCACGGTGTGAGGGCAGGGTGTGAGGGCCAGGGTATGAGGCAGGTGTGAGGGCAGGGTGTGAGGGCACGGTGTGAGGGGCAGGTGTGAGGGCAGGGTGTGAGGGCACGGTGTGAGGGCACGGTGTGAGGGCACGGTGTGAGGGCAGGGTGTGAGGGCACGGTGTGAGGGCACGGTGTGAGGGGCAGGGTGTGAGGGGCAGGGTGTGAGGGCAGGGTGTGAGGGCACGGTGTGAGGGGCAGGGTGTGAGGGGCAGGGTGTGAGGGCAGGGTGTGAGGGGCAGGGGTGTGAGGGCACTGTGAGGGGCAGGGTGTGAGGGCAGCGGTGTGAGGGGCAGGGTGTGAGGGACGGTGTGAGGGCACGGTGTGAGGGCAGGGTGTGAGGGCAGGGTGTGAGGGCAGGGTGTGAGGGCACGGTATGAGGGCACGGTGTGAGGGCACGGTGTGAGGGCACGGTGTGAGGGCACGGTGTGAGGGCAGGGTGTGAGGGCACGGTGTGAGGGCAGGGTGTGAGGGCACGGTGTGAGGGCACGGTGTGAGAGCAGGGTGTGAGGGCACGGTGTGAGGGCAGGTGTGAGGGCACGGTGTGAGGGCACGGTGTGAGGGCACGGTGTGAGGGCACGGTGTGAGGGGGGGGGTGTGAGGGCAGGGTGGGTGAGGGCAGGGTGTGAGGGCAGGGTGTGAGGGCAGGGTGTGAGGGCACGGTGTGAGGGGCAGGGTGTGAGGGCACGGTGTGAGGGGCAGGGTGTGAGGGGCAGGGTGTGAGGGGCACGGTGTGAGGGCAGGGTGTGAGGGGGCACGGTGTGAGGGGCAGGGTGTGAGGGGCCGGGTGTGAGGGCAGGGTGTGAGGGCAGGGTGTGAGGGCACGGTGTGAGGGCAGGGTGTGAGGGCACGGTGTGAGGGCAGGGTGTGAGGGCAGGGTGTGAGGGCACGGTGTGAGGGCAGGGTGTGAGGGCACGGTGTGAGGGCACGGTGTGAGGGCAGGGTGTGAGGGCAGGGTGTGAGGGCAGGGTGTGAGGGCACGGTGTGAGGGCAGGGTGTGAGGGCACGGTGTGAGGGCAGGGTGTGAGGGCAGGGTGTGAGGGCACGGTGTGAGGGCACGGTGTGAGGGCAGGGTGTGAGGGCAGGGTGTGAGGGCACGGTGTGAGGGCAGGGTGTGAGGGCAGGGTGTGAGGGCACGGTGTGAGGGCACGGTGTGAGGGCAGGGTGTGAGGGCAGGGTGTGAGGGCAGGGTGTGAGGGCACGGTTGAGGGCACGGTGTGAGGGCACGGTGTGAGGGCAGGGTATGAGGGCAGGGTGTGAGGGGCAGGGTGTGAGGGCACGGTGTGAGGGGCAGGGTGTGAGGGCACGGTGTGAGGGCAGGGTGTGAGGGCAGGGTGTGAGGGCACGGTGTGAGGGCAGGGTGTGAGGGGCAGGGTGTGAGGGGCAGGGTGTGAGGGCACGGTGTGAGGGCAGGGTGTGAGGGCACGGTGTGAGGGCACGGTGTGAGGGCAGGGTGTGAGGGCAGGGTGTGAGGGCACGGTGTGAGGGCACGGTGTGAGGGCACGGTGTGAGGGCAGGGTGTGAGGGCAGGGTGTGAGGGCAGGGTGTGAGGGCACGGTGTGAGGGCACGGTGTGAGGGCAGGGTGTGAGGGCAGGGTGTGAGGGCAGGGTGTGAGGGCACGGTGTGAGGGGCAGGGCTGTGAGGGCACGGTGTGAGGGCAGGGTATGAGGGCAGGGTGTGAGGGCACGGTGTGAGGGCAGGGTGTGAGGGAGGGGACCGGGTGTGAGGGCACGGTGTGAGGGGCAGGGTATGAGGGCTGGGTGTGAGGGCAGGGTGTGAGGGCAGGGTGTGAGGGCAGGGTGTGAGGGGCAGGGTGTGAGGGCACGGTGTGAGGGCAGGGTGTGAGGGCAGGGTGTGAGGGCACGGTGTGAGGGGCAGGGTGTGAGGGGCAGGGTGTGAGGGCAGGGTGTGAGGGCAGGGGTGTGAGGGGCAGGGTGTGAGGGCAGGGTGTGAGGGCAGGGTGTGAGGGCAGGGTGTGAGGGCAGGGTGTGAGGGCAGGGTGTGAGGGCACGGTGTGAGGGGCAGGGTGTGAGGGCAGGGTGTGAGGGCACGGTGTGAGGGCACGGTGTGAGGGCAGGGTGTGAGGGCAGGGTGTGAGGGCAGGGTGTGAGGGCAGGGTTTGAGGGCACGGTGTGAGGGGCAGGGTGTGAGGGGCAGGGTGTGAGGGCAGGGTGTGAGGGCACGGTGTGAGGGGCACGGGTGTGAGGGGCAGGGTGTGAGGGCAGGGTGTGAGGGCAGGGTGTGAGGGGCAGGGTGTGAGGGCAGGGTATGAAGGCAGGGTGTGAGGGCAGGGTGTGAGGGCACGGTGTGAGGGGCACGGTGTGAGGGCAGGGTGTGAGGGCACGGTGTGAGGGGCAGGGTGTGAGGGGCAGTGTGTGAGGGCAGGGTGTGAGGGCAGGGTGTGAGGGCACGGTGTGAGGGCAGGGTGTGAGGGGCATGGTGTGAGGGCAGGGTGTGAGGGGCAGGGTGTGAGGGCAGGGTGTGAGGGCAGGGTGTGAGGGCAGGTGTGAGGGCACGGTGTGAGGGCAGGGTGTGAGGGGCAGGGTGTGAGGGGACGGTGTGAGGGCAGGGTGTGAGGGCAGGGTGTGAGGGCACGGTGTGAGGGGCAGGGTGTGAGGGCACGGTGTGAGGGCACGGTGTGAGGGCAGGGTGTGAGGGGCAGGGTATGAGGGCAGGGTGTGAGGGCAGGGTGTGAGGGCACGGTGTGAGGGGCACGGTGTGAGGGCAGGGTGTGAGGGCACGGTGTGAGGGCACGGTGTGAGGGCACGGTGTGAGGGCAGGGTGTGAGGGCACGGTGTGAGGGCACGGTGTGAGGGGCAGGGTGTGAGGGGCAGGGTGTGAGGGCAGGGTGTGAGGGCACGGTGTGAGGGGCAGGGTGTGAGGGGCAGGGTGTGAGGGCAGGGTGTGAGGGCACGGTGTGAGGGCACGGTGTGAGGGGCAGGGTGTGAGGGCAGCGTGTGAGGGGCAGGGTGTGAGGGCACGGTGTGAGGGCACGGTGTGAGGGGCAGGGTGTGAGGGCAGGGTGTGAGGGCAGGGTGTGAGGGCACGGTATGAGGGCACGGTGTGAGGGCACGGTGTGAGGGCACGGTGTGAGGGCACGGTGTGAGGGCAGGGTGTGAGGGCACGGTGTGAGGGCAGGGTGTGAGGGCACGGTGTGAGGGCAACGGTGGGTGAGAGCAGGGTGTGAGGGCACGGTGTGAGGGCACGGTGTGAGGGCACTGTGTGAGGGCACGGTGTGAGGGCACGGTGTGAGGGGCAGGGTGTGAGGGGCAGGGTGTGAGGGCAGGGTATGAGGGCAGGGTGTGAGGGGCAGGGTGTGAGGGCAGGGTGTGAGGGCAGGGTGTGAGGGCAGGGTGTGAGGGCACGGTGTGAGGGGCAGGGTGTGAGGGCACGGTGTGAGGGGCAGGGTGTGAGGGGCAGGGTGTGAGGGGCACGGTGTGAGGGCAGGGTGTGAGGGCACGGTGTGAGGGGCAGGGTGTGAGGGGCAGGGTGTGAGGGCAGGGTGTGAGGGCAGGGTATGAGGGCAGGGTGTGAGGGGCAGGGTGTGAGGGGCAGGGTGTGAGGGCACGGTGTGAGGGCAGGGTATGAGGGCAGGGTGTGAGGGCAGGGTGTGAGGGCACGGTGTGAGGGCAGGGTGTGAGGGCAGGGTGTGAGGGCACGGTGTGAGGGGCAGGGTGTGAGGGGCAGGGTGTGAGGGCAGGGTGTGAGGGCAGGGTGTGAGGGGCAGGGTGTGAGGGCAGGGTGTGAGGGCAGGGTGTGAGGGCAGGGTGTGAGGGCAGGGTGTGAGGGCAGGGTGTGAGGGCACGGTGTGAGGGGCACGGTGTGAGGGCAGGGTGTGAGGGCACGGTGTGAGGGCAGGGTATGAGGGCAGGGTGTGAGGGGCAGGGTGTGAGGGCAGGGTGTGAGGGCAGGGTATGAGGGCAGGGTGTGAGGGGCAGGGTGTGAGGGCAGGGTGTGAGGGCAGGGTGTGAGGGCAGGGTGTGAGGGCAGGGTGTGAGGGCAGGGTGTGAGGGCAGGGTGTGAGGGGCATGGTGTGAGGGGCATGGTGTGAGGGCAGGGTGTGAGGGCAGGGTATGAGGGCAGGGTGTGAGGGGCAGGGTGTGAGGGCAGGGTGTGAGGGCAGGGTGTGAGGGCAGGGTGTGAGGGGCACGGTGTGAGGGCACGGTGTGAGGGCACGGTGTGAGGGCAGGGTATGAGGGCAGGGTGTGAGGGGCAGGGTGTGAGGGCAGGGTGTGAGGGCAGGGTGTGAGGGCAGGGTATGAGGGCAGGGTATGAGGGCACGGTGTGAGGGCACGGTATGAGGGCAGGGTATGAGGGCAGGGTGTGAGGGCAGGGTGTGAGGGCACGGTGTGAGGACAGGGTATGAGGGCAGGGTGTGAGGGGCAGAGTGTGAGGGCAGGGTGTGAGGGGCAGGGTGTGAGGGCAGGGTGTGAGGGGCAGGGTGTGAGGGCAGGGTGTGAGGGCAGGGTGTGAGGGCACGGTGTGAGGGCAGGGTGTGAGGGCAGGGTGTGAGGGCACGGTGTGAGGGCACGGTGTGAGGGCACGGTGTGAGGGCAGGGTATGAGGGCAGGGTGTGAGGGGCAGAGTGTGAGGGCACGGTGTGAGGGCACGGTGTGAGGGCAGGGTGTGAGGGCACGGTGTGAGGGCACGGTGTGAGGGCACGGTGTGAGGGCAGGGTATGAGGGCAGGGTGTGAGGGCACGGTGGGAGGGCAGGGTATGAGGGCAGGGTGTGAGGGCAGGGTGTGAGGGCAGGGTGTGAGGGCAGGGTGTGAGGGCAGGGTGTGAGGGCACGGTGTGAGGGCAGGGTGTGAGGGCAGGGTGTGAGGGCACGGTGTGAGGGCAGGGTGGAAGGGCACGGTGTGAGGGCAGGGTGTGAGGGCAGGGTGTGAGGGCAGGGTGTGAGGGCAGGGTGTGAGGGCAGGGTGTGAGGGCAGGGTGTGAGGGCAGGGTGTGAGGGCACGGTGTGAGGGCACGTTGTGAGGGCACGGTGTGAGGGCAGGGTGTGAGGGCAGGGTGTGAGGGCATGGTGTGAGGGCAGGGTGTGAGGGCACGGTGTGAGGGCACGGTGTGAGGGCAGGGTGTGAGGGCAGGGTGTGAGGGCAGGGTGTGAGGGCACGGTGTGAGGGCAGGGTGTGAGGGCACGGTGTGAGGGCAGGGTGTGAGGGCACGGTGTGAGGGCACGGTGTGAGGGGCACGGTGTGAGGGCAGGGTGTGAGGGCACGGTGTGAGGGCACGGTGTGAGGGCACGGTGTGAGGGCAGGGTGTGAGGGCACGGTGTGAGGGCACGGTGTGAGGGCACGGTGTGAGGGGCACGGTGTGAGGGCAGGGTGTGAGGGCACGGTGTGAGGGCACGGTGTGAGGGCAGGGTGTGAGGGCAGGGTGTGAGGGCAGGGTGTGAGGGCAGGGTGTGAGGGGCAGGGTGTGAGGGCAGGGTGTGAGGGCACGGTGTGAGGGCAGGGTGTGAGGGCAGGGTGTGAGGGCAGGGTGTGAGGGCAGGGTGTGAGGGGCAGGGTGTGAGGGCAGGGTGTGAGGGGCAGGGTGTGAGGGCAGGGTGTGAGGGCAGGGTGTGAGGGCACGGTGTGAGGGCAGGGTGTGAGGGCACAGTGTGAGGGCAGGGTGTGAGGGCAGGGTGTGAGGGCACGGTGTGAGGGCAGGGTATGAGGGCACGGTGTGAGGGCAGGGTATGAGGGCACGGTGTGAGGGCAGGGTGTGAGGGCAGGGTATGAGGGCACGGTGTGAGGGCAGGGTGTGAGGGGCAGGGTGTGAGGGCAGGGTGTGAGGGCACAGTGTGAGGGCACGGTGTGAGGGCAGGGTGTGAGGGGCAGGGTGTGAGGGCAGGGTGTGAGGGGCACGGTGTGAGGGCAGGGTGTGAGGGGCAGGGTGTGAGGGCAGGGTGGAAGGGCACGGTGTGAGGGCAGGGTGTGAGGGCACGGTGTGAGGGCAGGGTGTGAGGGCACGGTGTGAGGGCAGGGTGTGAGGGCAGGGTGTGAGGGCAGGGTGTGAGGGGCAGGGTGTGAGGGCAGGGTGTGAGGGCAGGGTGTGAGGGCAGGGTGTGAGGGCACGGTGTGAGGGCACGTTGTGAGGGCACGGTGTGAGGGCAGGGTGTGAGGGGCAGGGTGTGAGGGCAGGGTGTGAGGGCACGGTGTGAGGGCAGGGTGTGAGGGCACGGTGTGAGGGCAGGGTGTGAGGGCACGGTGTGAGGGCACGGTGTGAGGGGCACGGTGTGAGGGCAGGGTGTGAGGGCACGGTGTGAGGGCACGGTGTGAGGGCACGGTGTGAGGGCAGGGTGTGAGGGCACGGTGTGAGGGCACGGTGTGAGGGCAGGGTGTGAGGGCAGGGTGTGAGGGCACGGTGTGAGGGCAGGGTGTGAGGGCACGGTGTGAGGGCAGGGTGTGAGGGGCAGGGTGTGAGGGCAGGGTGTGAGGGGCAGGGTGTGAGGGCAGGGTGTGAGGGCAGGGTGTGAGGGCACGGTGTGAGGGCAGGGTGTGAGGGCACAGTGTGAGGGCAGGGTGTGAGGGCAGGGTGTGAGGGCACGGTGTGAGGGCAGGGTATGAGGGCACGGTGTGAGGGCAGGGTATGAGGGCACGGTGTGAGGGCAGGGTGTGAGGGCAGGGTATGAGGGCACGGTGTGAGGGCAGGGTGTGAGGGGCAGGGTGTGAGGGCAGGGTGTGAGGGCACAGTGTGAGGGCACGGTGTGAGGGCAGGGTGTGAGGGGCAGGGTGTGAGGGCAGGGTGTGAGGGGCACGGTGTGAGGGCAGGGTGTGAGGGGCAGGGTGTGAGGGCACGGTGTCAGGGCACGGTGTGAGGGCACGGTGTGAGGGCAGGGTGTGAGGGGCAGGGTGTGAGGGCAGGGTGTGAGGGCAGGGTGTGAGGGGCAGGGTGTGAGGGCACGGTGTGAGGGCAGGGTGTGAGGGCAGGGTGGAAGGGCAGGGTGTGAGGGCAGGTTGTGAGGGCAGGGTGTGAGGGCAGGGTGTGAGGGCAGGGTGTGAGGGCACGGTGTGAGGGCAGGGTGTGAGGGCAGGGTGGAAGGGCAGGGTGTGAGGGCAGGGTGTGAGGGCAGGGTGTGAGGGCAGGGTGTGAGGGCAGGGTGTGAGGGCAGGGTGTGAGGGCACGGTGTGAGGGCAGGGTGTGAGGGCAGGGTGTGAGGGCAGGGTGTGAGGGCAGGGTGTGAGGGCAGGGTGTGAGGGCAGGGTGTGAGGGCAGGGTGTGAGGGCAGGGTGTGAGGGCAGGGTGTGAGGGCAGGGTATGAGGGCACGGTGTCCTATCACATTCCTGACTTGTGCCTTGCACATGGTTAAAAGGAAGTAACAAAGTGAGTCACTAGCCACAGAATACCAGCCTGTGACCTGAACTTGCAGTTGTGGAATTAATATTGGTGGCTTGATTAGTTCCTGATCAGTGAACAATGTTTTCTCTGCTTTAAACTTTCTGTCTGATCTTTCCACAGAAGCCCCACCCACTGAATTCCTGCCTTCACGCTCAAACACCTGATGGGAAAATGCACATTCCAGCAAGGTTTAAATCACTGATTCATACCATCCTGGATTACTTTTAGTTTTATTGAAACTTTGTGCATTGTTTATTGACCCAGAATATGTTTCACAGCTGCGCTGTACCTCCAACCATGTGTTCCTGATGAGGATGTTCCAAGTGATTGTATTATATCCGACTCAGTTCTTCTCACTGTGACGTATACCACTCTGTAGCCTCCCGCTGTATTATATACGACTCAGTTCCTTCTCACTGTGACGTATACCACTCTGTAACCTCCCGCTGTATTATATACGACTCAGTTCCTCTCACTGTGACGTACAACCACTCTGTAGCCTCCCGCTGTATTATATACGAGTCAGTTCCTTCTCACTGTGACGTATACCACTCTGTAGCCTCCCGCTGTATTATATACGAGTCAGTTCCTTCTCACTGTGACGTACAACCACTCTGTAACCTCCCGCTGTATTATATATGAGTCAGTTCCTTCTCACTGTGACGTATACCACTCTGTAACCTCCCGCTGTATTATATACGAGTCAGTTCCTTCTCACTGTGACGTATACCACTCTGTAGCCTCCCGCTGTGTTGTATACGAGTCAGTTCCTTCTCACTGTGACGTATACCACTCTGTAGCCTCCCGCTGTATTATATACGAGTCAGTTCCTTCTCACTGTGACGTACAACCACTCTGTAACCTCCCGCTGTATTATATATGAGTCAGTTCCTTCTCACTGTGACGTATACCACTCTGTAGCCTCCCGCTGTATTATATACGAGTCAGTTCCTTCTCACTGTGACGTACAACCACTCTGTAGCCTCCCGCTGTATTATATACGAGTCAGTTCCTCTCACTGTGACGTATACCACTCTGTAGCCTCCCGCTGTGTTGTGTCCTTTCCCCGTGTTATACCCTAGTCAGATTGCTCCCACTGCATTTTGTGTGCTTGGTCACAGTAATCAGTTAGCTCCTTCCTGCTAAAGGCGAAGCTTCTCGGGCTCTGGCTGGCAGTGAAGATTTCAAGAATATGATTTTAAATTCTTGAATGTTCCTGTTTCGACAATTGAAAACATGACAAAACATGTTCAACACTTTTCTAATAAAGATCTGCATCACTGTGTGTTTCTGCTCCGCAGACAGGCCGGTGTGTCTTCTTCCCCTCTGACACAGCAAATTGTGCATTCTCACCCAGTGACAGTGACAGGAGATTATGTGTTCTCACCCAGTGAGAATACTGGGATCGAATATACATACATAAAGAGCAAGAGGGGAGCCAGGGAGAGGGTTGGCCCACTCGAGGACAAGGGAGGGAATCTATGCGTGGAGCTGGAGGAAATGGGCGAGGTATTAAATGAGTACTTTGCGTCAGTATTCACCAAAGAGAAAGACTTGGCGGATGAAGAGTCTGGGGAAGGATGTGTAGATAGTTTGAGTCATGTTGAGATCAAAAAGGAGGTGGTATTGGGGTTCTTGAGAAACATCAAGGTAGACAAGTCCCCAGGGCCTGATGGGATATACCCCAGAATACTGAGAGAGGCAAGGGAGGAAATTGCTGGGGCCTTGAGAGAAATCTTTGTACCCTCACTGGCTACAGGGGAGGTACACACAGTAAGAAGTCTCACAACACCAGGTTAAACCAACAGGTTTATTTGGCAGCACGAGCCACTAGCTTTCGGAGCGCTGCCCCTTCATCAGGTGGGTGGGAGTTCTGTTCACAAACAGGGCATATAAATACACAAACTCAATTTACAAAATAATGGTTGGAATGGTTGGAACAGGGGAGGTCCCAGAGGATTGGAGAATAGCCAATGTTGTTCCTTTGTTTAAGAAGGGTAGAAGAATAATCCAGGTAATTACAGGCTGGTGAGCCTTACATCAGTGGTAGGGAAATTATTGGAGAGGATTCTTCAAGACAGGATTTATTCCCACTTGGAAATAAGTGGACGTATTAGTGAGAGGCAACATGGTTTTGTGAAGGGGAGGTCGTGTCTCACGAACTTGATTGAGTTTTTTGAGGAAGTGACGAAGATGATTGATGAGGGTAGGGCAGTGGATGTTGTCTACATGGACTTCAGTAAGGCCTTTGACAAGGTTCCTCATGGCAGACTGGTGCAGAAGGTGAAGTCACATGGGGTCAGAGGTGAGCTGGCAAGGTGGATACGGAACTGGCTCGGTCAAAGAAGACAGAGGGTAGCAGTGGAAGGGTGCGTTTCTGAATGGAGGCCTGTGACAAGTGGTGTTCCTCAGGGCAGCACGGTAGCACAGTGGTTAGCACTGCTGCTTCACAGCTCCAGGGACCTGGGTTCGATTCCCGGCTTGGGTCACTGTCTGTGTGGAGTTTGCACATTCTCCTCGTGTAACTGGTGTAATCAGCAAGTTTGCGGATGACACGAAGATGGCTGGAATTGCGGATAGCGAAGAGCATTGTCGGGCAATACAGCAGGATATAGATAGGCTGGAAAATTGGGCGGAGAGGTGGCAGATGGAGTTTAATCCGGATAAATGCGAAGTGATGCATTTTGGTAGAAATAATGAAGGGAGGAGTTATACAATAAATGGCAGAGTCATCAGGAGTATAGAAACACAGAGGGACCTAGGTGTGCAAGTCCACAAATCCTTGAAGGTGGCAACACAGGTGGAGAAGGTGGTGAAGAAGGCATATAGAACATAGAACATAGAACATTACAGCGCAGAACAGGCCCTTCGGCCCACGATGTTGCACCGACCAGTTAAAAAAAAAAACTGTGACCCTCCAACCTAAACCAATTTCTTTTCGTCCATGAACCTATCTACGGATCTCTTAAACGCCCCCAAACTAGGCGCATTTACTACTGATGCTGGCAGGGCATTCCAATCCCTTACCACCCTCTGGGTAAAGAACCTACCCCTGACATCGGTTCTATAACTACCCCCCCTCAATTTAAAGCCATGCCCCCTCGTGCTGGATTTCTCCATCAGAGGAAAAAGGCTATCACTATCCACCCTATCTAAACCTCTAATCATCTTATATGTTTCAATAAGATCCCCTCTTAGCCGCCGCCTTTCCAGCGAAAACAATCCCAAATCCCTCAGCCTCTCCTCATAGGATCTCCCCTCCATACCAGGCAACATCCTGGTAAACCTCCTCTGCACCCTCTCCAAAGCCTCCACATCCTTCCTGTAATGTGGGGACCAGAACTGCACACAGTACTCCAAGTGCGGCCGCACCAGAGTTGTGTACAGTTGCAACATAACGCTACGACTCCTAAATTCAATCCCCCTACCAATAAACGCCAAGACACCATATGCCTTCTTAACAACCTTATCTACTTGATTCCCAACTTTCAGGGATCTATGCACACATACACCTAGATCCCTCTGCTCCTCCACACTATTCAAAGTCCTCCCGTTAGCCCTATACTCAACACATCTGTTATTCCTACCAAAGTGAATTACCTCACACTTCTCCGCATTAAACTCCATCCGCCACCTCTCGGCCCAACTTTGCAACCTGTCTAAGTCTTCCTGCAAACTACGACACCCTTCCTCACTGTCTACCACACCACCGACTTTGGTGTCATCAGCAAATTTGCTAATCCACCCAACTATACCCTCATCCAGATCATTAATATGGTATGCTTGCCTTTATAGGACGGGGTATAGAGTATAAAAGCTGGAGTCTGATGATGCAGCTGTATAGAACGCTGGTTAGGCCACATTTGGAGTGCTGCGTCCAGTTCTGGTCGCCGCACTACCAAAGAACAAAGAACAAAGAACAGTACAGCACAGGAAACAGGCCCTTCGGCCCTCCAAGCCTGTGCCGCTCCTTGGTCCAACTAGACCAATCGTTTGTATCCCTCCATTCCCAGGCTGCTCATGTGACTATCCAGGTAAGTCTTAAACGATGTCAGCGTGCCTGCCTCCACCACCCTACTTGGCAGCGCATTCCAGGCCCCCACCACCCTCTGTGTAAAAAACGTCCCTCTGATGTCTGAGTTATACTTCGCCCCTCTCAGCTTGAGCCCGTGACCCCTCGTGATCGTCACCTCCGACCTGGGAAAAAGCTTCCCACTGTTCACCCTATCTATACCCTTCATAATCTTGTACACCTCTATTAGATCTCCCCTCATTCTCCGTCTTTCCAAGGAGAACAACCCCAGTCTACCCAATCTCTCCTCATAGCTAAGACCCTCCATACCAGGCAACATCCTGGTAAACCTTCTCTGCACTCTCTCCAATGCCTCCACGTCCTTCTGGTAGTGCGGCGACCAGAACTGGACGCAGTACTCCAAATGCGGCCTAACCAGCGTTCTATACAGCTGCATCATCAGACTCCAGCTTTTATACTCTATACCCCGTCCTATAAAGGCAAGCATACCATATGCCTTCTTCACCACCTTCTCCACCTGTGTTGCCACCTTCAAGGATTTGTGGACTTGCACACCTAGGTCCCTCTGTGTTTCTATACTCCTGATGACTCTGCCATTTATTGTATAACTCCTCCCTACATTATTTCTTCCAAAATGCATCACTTCGCATTTATCCGGATTAAATTCCATCTGCCACCTCTCCGCCCAATTTTCCAGCCTATCTATATCCTGCTGTATTGCCCGACAATGCTCTTCGCTATCCGCAATTCCAGCCATCTTTGTGTCATCCGCAAACTTGCTGATTACACCAGTTACACCTTCTTCCAAATCATTTATATATATCACAAATAGCAGAGGTCCCAGTACAGAACCCTGCGGAACACCACTGGTCACAGACCTCCAGCCGGAAAAAGACCCTTCGACCACTACCCTCTGTCTCCTATGGCCAAGCCAGTTCTCCACCCATCGAGCCACTTCTCCTTGTATCCCATGAGCCTTAACCTTCTTAACCAGGAATTGGCTAGCGGATAGGAAACAGAGGGTGGTGGTTGATAGTAAATATTCATCATGGAGTGCGGTTACAAGTGGTGTACCTCAGGGATCTGTTTTGGGGCCACTGCTGTTTGTAATATTTATTAATGATCTGGATGAGGGTATAGTTGGGTGGATTAGCAAATTTGCTGATGACACCAAAGTCGGTGGTGTGGTAGACAGTGAGGAAGGGTGTCGTAGTTTGCAGGAAGACTTAGACAGGTTGCAAAGTTGGGCCGAGAGGTGGCGGATGGAGTTTAATGCGGAGAAGTGTGAGGTAATTCACTTTGGTAGGAATAACAGATGTGTTGAGTATAGGGCTAACGGGAGGACTTTGAATAGTGTGGAGGAGCAGAGGGATCTAGGTGTATGTGTGCATAGATCCCTGAAAGTTGGGAATCAAGTAGATAAGGTTGTTAAGAAGGCATATGGTGTCTTGGCGTTTATTGGTAGGGGGATTGAATTTAGGAGTCGTAGCGTTATGTTGCAACTGTACACAACTCTGGTGCGGCCGCACTTGGAGTACTGTGTGCAGTTCTGGTCCCCACATTACAGGAAGGATGTGGAGGCTTTGGAGAGGGTGCAGAGGAGGTTTACCAGGATGTTGCCTGGTATGGAGGGGAGATCCTATGAGGAGAGGCTGAGGGATTTGGGATTGTTTTCGCTGGAAAGGCGGCGGCTAAGAGGGGATCTTATTGAAACATATAAGATGATTAGAGGTTTAGATAGGGTGGATAGTGATAGCCTTTTTCCTCTGATGGAGAAATCCAGCACGAGGGGGCATGGCTTTAAATTGAGGGGGGGTAGTTATAGAACCGATGTCAGGGGTAGGTTCTTTACCCAGAGGGTGGTGAGGGATTGGAATGCCCTGCCAGCATCAGTAGTAAATGCGCCTAGTTTGGGGGCGTTTAAGAGATCCGTAGATAGGTTCATGGACGAAAAGAAATTGGTTTAGGTTGGAGGGTCACAGTTTTTTTTTTTAACTGGTCGGTGCAACATCGTGGGCCGAAGGGCCTGTTCTGCGCTGTAATGTTCTATGTTCTATGTTCTATGTTCTAACCTGCCATGTGGGACTTTGTCAAATGCCTTACTGAAATCCATATAGACGACATCCACGGCCCTTCCTTCATCAACCGTTTTTGTCACTTCCTCAAAAAACTCCACCAAATTTGTAAGGCACGACCTCCCTCTTACAAAACCATGCTGTCTGTCACGAATGAGATTGTTCCGTTCTAAATGCACATACATCCTGTCTCTAAGAATCCTCTCCAACAACTTCCCTACCACGGACGTCAAGCTCACCGGCCTATAATTTCCTGGGTTATCCCTGCTACCCTTCTTAAACAACGGGACCACATTCGCTATCCTCCAATCCTCAGGGACCTCACCCGTGTCCAAAGAAGCGACAAAGATTTCCGTCAGAGGCCCAGCAATTTCCTCTCTCGTCTCCCTGAGCAGTCGAGGATAGATGCCATCAGGCCCTGGGGCTTTGTCAGTTTTAATGTTCCCTAAAAAACCTAACACTTCCTCTCTTGTAATGGAGATTTTCTCTAACGGGTCAACACCTCCCTCCGAGACACTCCCGGTTAACACGCCCCTCTCCTTCGTGAATACCGATGCAAAGTATTCATTTAGGATCTCCCCTATTCCCTTGGGTTCTAAGCATAATTCCCCTCCTTTGTCCCTGAGAGGTCCGATTTTCTCCCTGACAACTCTTTTGTTCCTAACGTATGAATAGAATGCCTTAGGATTCTCCTTAATCCTGCCTGCCAAGAACATCTCGTGACCTCTTTTTGCCCTTCTAACTCCCCGTTTGAGATCTTTCCTACTCTCTCTGTATTCCTCCAGAGCTCCATCTGTTTTCAGTTGCCTGGACTTAACGTACGCCTCCCTATTCATTTTAATCAGATCCTCAATTTCCCTGGTTATCCACGGCTCTCGAATCCTACCTTTCCTATCTTTCCTTTTTACAGGCACATGCCTATCCTGCAGCCTTATCAATAGTTCCTTAAAAGACTCCCACATGCCAGACGCGGACTTACCCTCGAACATCCTCTCCCAATCAACATCCACCAATTCCTGCCTAATCCGGCTATAGTCAGCCTTCCCCCAATTTAGCACCCTGCCCGTAGGACAGCACTCATCCTTGTCCATTACTATCCGAAAGTTAACAGAGTTGTGGTCACTATTTGCCACATGTTCCCCTACCGAAACTTTGACGACCTGACCGGGCTCATTTCCCAGAACTAGGTCCAGTATAGCCCCCTCTCTAGTCGGGCTATCTACATACTGTTCCAAAGAACCTTCCAGTCTGCATTTTACAAATTCCTCCCCGTCCGGTCCCCCAGCTCTAAGCACTTTCCAGTCTGTGCCAGGGAAATTAAAGTCCCCCACTACAACAACCCTATTTTTTCTGCACCTACCCAGAATCTCCTGACATATCCTTTCCTCCACTTCCCGTGGGCTGTTGGGTGGTCTGTAGTACACCCCCAGCATAGTGACTGCACCCTTCCTGTTTCTGAGTTCCACCCACAGCGACTCAGTACATGACCCCTCTAAGTTCTCTACCCTCTGCACCGCGGTAATATGCTCCTTAACTGATATCGCTACTCCCCCACCTTTTTTAGCCCCTCCTCTGTCTCGCCTAAAACACTGATACCCCGGAATATTCAGCTGCCAGTCCTATAAGACCATAAGACATAGGAGCGGAAGTAAGGCCATTCGGCCCATCGAGTCCACTCCACCATTCAATCATGGTTGATTTCAACTCCATTTACCCGCTCTCTCCCCATAGCCCTTAATTCCTCGAGAAATCAAGAATTTATCAATTTCTGTCTTGAAGACGCTCAACGTCTCGGCCTCCACAGCCCTCTGTGGCAATGAATTCCACAGACCCACCACTCTCTGGCTGAAGAAATTTCTCCTCATCTCTGTTCTAAAGTGACTCCCTTTTATTCTAAGGCTGTGCCCCCGCGTCCTAGTCTCCCCTGTTAATGGAAACAACTTCCCTACGTCCATCCTATCTAAGCCGTTCATTATCTTGTAAGTTTCTATCAGATCTCCCCTCAACCTCCTAAACTCCAATGAATATAATCCCACGATCCTCAGACGTTCATCGTATGTCAGGCCTACCATTCCTGGGATCATCCGTGTGAATCTCCGCTGGACCCGCTCCAGTGCCAGTATGTCCTTCCTGAGGTGTGGGGCCCAAAATTGCTCACAGTACTCCAAATGGGGCCTAACCAGTGCTTTATAAAGCCTCAGAAGTACATCCCTGCTTTTGTATTCCAAGCCTCTTGAGATAAATGACAACATTACATTTGCTTTCCTAATTACGGACTCAACCTGCAAGTTTACCTTTAGAGAATCCTGGACTAGGACTCCCAAGTCCCTTTGCACTTTAGCATTATGAATTTTGTCACCGTTTAGAAAATAGTCCATGCCTCTATTCTTTTTTCCAAAGTGTACGACCTCGCACTTGCCCACGTTGAATTTCATCAGCCACTTCTTGGACCACTCTCCTAAACTGTCTAAATCTTTCTGCAGCCTCCCCACCTCCTCAATACTACCTGCCCCTCCACCTATCTTTGTATCATCGGCAAACTTGGCCAGAATGCTCCCAGTCCCGTCATCTAGATCGTTAATATATAAAGAGAACAGCTGTGGCCCCAACACTGAACCCTGCGGGACACCACTTGTCACCGGTTGCCATTCTGAGAAAGAACCTTTTATCCCAACTCTCTGCCTTCTGTCTGACAGCCAATCGTCAATCCATGTTAGTACCTTGCCTCGAATACCATGGGCCCTTATTTTACTCAGCAGTCTCCCGTGAGGCACCTTGTCAAAGGCCTTTTGGAAGTCAAGATAGATAACATCCATTGGCTCTCCTTGGTCTAACCTATTTGTTATCTCTTCAAAGAACTCTAACAGGTTTGTCAGGCACGACCTCCCCTTACTAAATCCATGCTGACTTGTCTTAATCCGACCCTGCACTTCCAAGAATTTAGAAATCTCATCCTTAACGATGGATTCTAGAATTTTGCCAACAACTGAGGTTAGGCTAATTGGCCTATAATTTTCCATCTTTTTTCTTGTTCCCTTCTTGAACAGTGGGGTTACAACAGCGATTTTCCAATCCTCTGGGACTTTCCCAGTCCTGTCCTTCTTTTAACCAAGTTTCCGTCACCGCAACCACATCCAAATTCC
Organism: Mustelus asterias; assembly: GCF_964213995.1. Classification (NCBI taxonomy): domain Eukaryota; kingdom Metazoa; phylum Chordata; class Chondrichthyes; order Carcharhiniformes; family Triakidae; genus Mustelus; species Mustelus asterias. The sequence goes on from NW_027590643.1 coordinate 16,993, forward strand.
GCACAAGCATTAAGGCCCTAAGTTTGTCTGTTTTACCCGTTACGCTCCTCGCATTGAAGCAGATGCACTCCAGACCTCCAGGCCCAGTCAGGTCCTCCTCCTCCAGAGTGCTCCTCTTCTTAGCTAGCCTTGCCCTGGCCCCCAGCTCAACCCCAGCCTCAGTATTTACTGACCTCCTGTTTTGTTCCCCACCCCCCTGCCACACTAGTTTAAATCCTGCCGAAACACTCTAGCAAAACTCCCAGCCAGGATATTTGCTCCCTTCCAGTTAAGGTGTAACCCATCCTTTCTGTACAGTTGCCATCCTGACTTGAAGATTTCCCAGTTATCTATGAATTTAAAACCCTCCCTCTTGCACCAGTCCTTTAGCCACGCGTTCAACTGTAGAATCTCCCTGTTCCGAGCCTCACTTGCACTAGACACCGGGAGCAGTCCAGAGATTGCTACACTGGAGGTCTTACTTTTTAGCCTAGCACCCAACTCCCTGAATTTCTCTCGTATGACCCCCCTGCTCTTCCTACCTCCATCATTTCCCCCAATGTGTATAATCACATCCGTTTGACTACCTTCCTTTTTAAATATGCTTCCTACCCTCTCGGAGACATCCAGTACCCCGGCACCAGGGAGGCAGACTACCATCCTGGATTCTCGTTCACTCCCACAGAAGCGCCTGTCCGTGCCTCTAACTATTGCGTCCCCCACAACTATCGCTCTCCTAAACCCCTTCTTTCCCTTCTGGACCCCTGAGCCTGTCTCCGTGGAGGCGATCTGGTCCTCGTGGCTTACCCCTGGAGGGTCATCCCCTTCCACAGAATCCAAAACAATATACCTATTGTGGAGGGGGACAACCACAGGGGATCCCTCCACAGACTGCTCACTCCCTTCCCTTCTCCCATCTGTTGCCCATCCCTTTATTTTATGGGAGACTGCCACTGGCGTACTTTCTGGCACATCACCCTTCTGACTATTACCCCTCCTAACCGTGACCCACGTGTCTTCCTTCCGAGACCCTGGTGTCACTACCTGACTATAACTTTTATCTATGACTCTCTCATTTTCCCTAACTAAACTGAGTTCATCGAGCCTCAGCTCCAGCTCCCTTACACGATCCTTCAGGAGTTGCAGTTCCACACATCTGGCACAGATATGGACTTCTGGGAGGCAAGTTGTCTCCAGGAACTCCCACATCCCACACCGAATGCAGTAGACTGGCCTCCCACTCATACCAGCCATGTCCTTTTTAGATTTGGGGATAAAACAAAAAGGGGGTGTTACCGAAGAAAAACAAACAAACAACCTTCCTCGCCGAAGCCCTGTGAGCCAAAGCCCTTTTAGCTCTCACTCTGTCCCCTGCTCACTCCTCTGCCCGCTCCAGACGCTGCCCGCTCAAAGGTGCGGCCTACTTTTAAACCCTCCAAAATCTTCCCAGGCTGCTGCTGGGCCTATTTCCTGTTTAGAAAAAAAACCTCCGATTTTTTTCACTAATTTAACTGAAAAATAATTAAATAAATTAGTGCACAAACAAGCTCCCTTACCCTCAGCCTGCTCCTGCTCCAGAAGGACGTGGAGGCATTGGAGAGAGTGCAGAGAAGGTTTACCAGGATGTTGCCTGGTATGGAGGGTCTTAGCTATGAGGAGAGATTGGGTAAACTGGGGTTGTTCTCCTTGGAAAGACGGAGAATGAGGGGAGATCTAATAGAGGTGTACAAGATTATGAAGGGTATAGATAGGGTGAACAGTGGGAAGCTTTTTCCCAGGTCGGAGGTGACGATCACGAGGGGTTACGGGCTCAAGCTGAGAGGGGCGAGGTATAACTCAGATATCAGAGGGACGTTTTTTACACAGAGGGTGGTGGGGGCCTGGAATGCGCTGCCAAGTAGGGTGGTGGAGGCAGGCACGCTGACATCGTTTAAGACTTACCTGGATAGTCACATGAGCAGCCTGGGAATGGAGGGATACAAACGAATGGTCTAGTTGGACCAAGGAGCGGCACAGGCTTGGGGGGCCGAAGGGCCTGTTTCCTGTGCTGTACTGTTCTTTGTTCTTTGTCTGCGTGGGTTTCCTCCGGGTGCTCCGGTTTCCTCCCACAGTCCAAAGATGTGCGGGTTAGGTTAATTGGCCATGTTAAAATTGCCCCTTAGTGTCCTGGGATGCGTAGGTTAGAGGGATTAGTGGGTAAAATGTGTAGGGGTATGGGGGTAGGGCCTGGGTGGGATTGTGGTCGGTGCAGACTCAATGGGCCGAATGGCCTCTTCCTGTACTGTAGGGATTCTATGATTTCTATGATCAGTGCTGGGCCCTTTGCTGTTTGTAATATATATAAATGATTTGGAGGAAAATGTAACTGGATTGATTAGTAAGTTTGCGGATGACACAAAGGTTGGTGGATTTGCGGATAGCGATGAGGACCATCAGAGGGTACAGCAGGATATAGATCAGTTGGAGACTTGGCCGGAGAGATGGCAGATGGAGTTTAATCCAGATAAATGTGAGGTAGTGCATTTTGGAAGGTCTAATACAGATAGGAAATATACAGTAAATGGCAGAACCCTTAAGAGTATTGATAGGCAGAGGGATCTGGGTGTACAGGTACACAGGTCACTGAAAGTGGCAACACAGGTGGAGAAGGTAGTCAAGAAGGCATACGGCATGCTTGCCTTCATCGGCCGGGGCATTGAGTTTAAAAATTGGCAAGTCATGTTGCAACTTTATAGAACCTTAGTGAGGCCGCACTTTGAATATAGTGTTCAATTCTGGTCGCCACACTACCAGAAGGATGTGGAGGCTTTGGAGAGGGTACAGAAAAGATTTACCAGGATGTTGCCTGGTATGGAGGGCATTAGCTATGAGGAGAGGTTGGAGAAACTTGGTTTGTTGTCACTGGAGTGACGGAGGTTGAGGGGAGACCTGATAGAAGTCTACAAGATTATGAGAGGCATGGGCAGAGTGGATAGTCAGAAGCCTTTTCCCAGGGTGGAAGAGTCAATTACTAGGGGGGACAGGTTTAAGGTGCGAGGGGCAAGGTTTAAAGGAGATGTACGAGGCAAATTTTTATTGATTGTGTATTCTGCCCCAGTGTCAGTGGAATGTGTATTCTCTCTCTCTGTATCAGTGGAATGTGTATTCTCTCTCTGTATCAGTGGAATGTGTATTCTCTCTCTCTGTATCAGTGGAATGTGTATTCTCTCCCAGTGTCAGTGGAATGTGTATTCTCTCTCTGTATCAGTGGAATGTGTATTCTCTCCCAGTGTCAGTGGAATGTGTATTCTCTCTCTGTATCAGTGGAATGTGTATTCTGTCCCAGTGTCAGTGGAATGTGTATTCTCTCTCTGTATCAGTGGAATGTGTATTCTCTCTCTGTGTCAGTGGAATGTGTATTCTCTCTCTCTGTATCAGTGGAATGTGTATTCTCTCTCTGTATCAGTGGAATGTGTATTCTCTCTCTGTATCAGTGGAATGTGTATTCTCTCTCTGTGTCAGTGGAATGTGTATTCTCTCTCTCTGTATCAGTGGAATGTGTATTCTCTCTCTGTATCAGTGGAATGTGTATTCTCTCTCTGTATCAGTGGAATGTGTATTCTCTCTCTCTGTGTCAGTGGAATGTGTATTCTCTCTCTGTATCAGTGGAATGTGTATTCTCTCTCTGTATCAGTGGAATGTGTATTCTCTCTCTGTGTCAGTGGAATGTGTATTCTCTCTCTCTGTATCAGCGGAATGTGTATTCTCTCTCTGTATCAGTGGAATGTGTATTCTCTCTCTGTATCAGTGGAATGTGTATTCTCTCTCTGTGTCAGTGGAATGTGTATTCTCTCTCTGTATCAGTGGAATGTGTATTCTCTCTCTCTGTATCAGTGGAATGTGTATTCTCTCTCTCTGTATCAGTGGAATGTGTATTCTCTCTCTCTGTATCAGTGGAATGTGTATTCTCTCTCTCTGTATCAGTGGAATGTGTATTCTCTCTCTGTATCAGTGGAATGTGTATTCTCTCTCTCTGTATCAGTGGAATGTGTATTCTCTCTCTCTGTATCAGTGGAATGTGTATTCTCTCTCTGTATCAGTGGAATGTGTATTCTCTCTCTGTATCAGTGGAATGTGTATTCTCTCTCTGTGTCAGTGGAATGTGTATTCTCTCTCTGTATCAGTGGAATGTGTATTCTCTCTCTCTGTATCAGTGGAATGTGTATTCTCTCTCTCTGTATCAGTGGAATGTGTATTCTCTCTCTCTGTATCAGTGGAATGTGTATTCTCTCTCTCTGTATCAGTGGAATGTGTATTCTCTCTCTGTATCAGTGGAATGTGTATTCTCTCTCTCTGTATCAGTGGAATGTGTATTCTCTCCCAGTGTCAGTGGAATGTGTATTCTCTCTCTCTGTATCAGTGGAATGTGTATTCTCTCTCTGTATCAGTGGAATGTGTATTCTCTCTCTCTGTATCAGTGGAATGTGTATTCTCTCTCTCTGTATCAGTGGAATGTGTATTCTCTCTCTCTGTATCAGTGGAATGTGTATTCTCTCTCTCTGTATCAGTGGAATGTGTATTCTCTCTCTCTGTATCAGTGGAATGTGTATTCTCTCTCTCTGTATCAGTGGAATGTGTATTCTCTCTCTGTATCAGTGGAATGTGTATTCTCTCTCTCTGTATCAGTGGAATGTGTATTCTCTCCCAGTGTCAGTGGAATGTGTATTCTCTCTCTGTATCAGTGGATTGTGTATTCTCCCCCAGTGTCAGTGGAATGTGTATTCTCTCTCTCTGTATCAGTGGAATGTGTATTCTCTCTCTGTATCAGTGGAATGTGTATTCTCTCTCTGTATCAGTGGAATGTGTATTCTCTCTCTCTGTATCAGTGGAATGTGTATTCTCTCTCTCTGTATCAGTGGAATGTGTATTCTCTCTCTCTGTATCAGTGGATTGTGTATTCTCTCTCTGTATCAGTGGAATGTGTATTCTCTCTCTCTGTATCAGTGGAATGTGTATTCTCTCTCTGTATCAGTGGAATGTGTATTCTCTCTCTCTGTATCAGTGGAATGTGTATTCTCTCTCTCTGTATCAGTGGATTGTGTATTCTCTCTCTCTGTATCAGTGGAATGTGTATTCTCTCTCTCTGTATCAGTGGAATGTGTATTCTCTCTCTGTATCAGTGGAATGTGTATTCTCTCTCTGTATCAGTGGAATGTGTATTCTCTCTCTCTGTATCAGTGGAATGTGTATTCTCTCTCTGTATCAGTGGAATGTGTATTCTCTCTCTCTGTATCAGTGGAATGTGTATTCTCTCTCTGTATCAGTGGAATGTGTATTCTCTCTCTGTATCAGTGGAATGTGTATTCTCTCTCTGTATCAGTGGAATGTGTATTCTCTCTCTGTATCAGTGGAATGTGTATTCTCTCTCTCTGTATCAGTGGAATGTGTATTCTCTCTCTCTGTATCAGTGGAATGTGTATTCTCTCTCTCTGTATCAGTGGAATGTGTATTCTCTCCCAGTGTCAGTGGAATGTGTATTCTCTCTCTGTATCAGTGGAATGTGTATTCTGTCCCAGTGTCAGTGGAATGTGTATTCTCTCTCTCTGTATCAGTGGAATGTGTATTCTCTCTCTGTATCAGTGGAATGTGTATTCTCTCTCTGTATCAGTGGAATGTGTATTCTCTCTCTGTATCAGTGGAATGTGTATTCTCTCCCAGTTTCAGTGGAATGTGTATTCTGTCCCAGTGTCAGTGGAATGTGTATTCTCTCTCTGTATCAGTGGAATGTGTATTCTCTCCCAGTGTCAGTGGAATGTGTATTCTCTCTCTGTATCAGTGGAATGTGTATTCTCTCTCTGTATCAGTGGAATGTGTATTCTCCCCCAGTGTCAGTGGAATGTGTATTCTCTCTCTGTATCAGTGGAATGTGTATTCTCTCCCAGTGTCAGTGGAATGTGTATTCTCTCTCTGTATCAGTGGAATGTGTATTCTCTCTCTGTATCAGTGGAATGTGTATTCTGTCCCAGTGTCAGTGGAATGTGTATTCTCTCTCTCTGTATCAGTGGAATGTGTATTCTCTCTCTCTGTATCAGTGGAATGTGTATTCTCTCTCTGTATCAGTGGAATGTGTATTCTGTCCCAGTGTCAGTGGAATGTGTATTCTCTCTCTGTATCAGTGGAATGTGTATTCTGTCCCAGTGTCAGTGGAATGTGTATTCTCTCTCTCTGTATCAGTGGATTGTGTATTCTCTCTCTCTGTATCAGTGGAATGTGTATTCTCTCTCTCTGTATCAGTGGAATGTGTATTCTCTCTCTCTGTATCAGTGGAATGTGTATTCTCTCTCTCTGTATCAGTGGAATGTGTATTCTCTCTCTGTATCAGTGGAATGTGTATTCTCTCTCTCTGTATCAGTGGAATGTGTATTCTCTCTCTCTGTATCAGTGGAATGTGTATTCTCTCTCTCTGTATCAGTGGAATGTGTATTCTCTCTCTCTGTATCAGTGGAATGTGTATTCTCTCTCTGTATCAGTGGATTGTGTATTCTCTCTCTCTGTATCAGTGGAATGTGTATTCTCTCTCTCTGTATCAGTGGAATGTGTATTCTCTCTCTCTGTATCAGTGGAATGTGTATTCTCTCTCTCTGTGTCAGTGGAATGTTTATTCTCTCTCTGTATCAGTGGAATGTGTATTCTCTCTCTCTGTATCAGTGGAATGTCTCTCTCTGTATCAGTGGAATGTGTATTCTCTCTCTCTGTATCAGTGGAATGTGTATTCTCTCTCTCTGTGTCAGTGGAATGTGTATTCTCTCTCTCTGTATCAGTGGAATGTGTATTCTCTCTCTCTGTATCTGTGGAATGTGTATTCTCTCTGTATCAGTGGAATGTGTATTCTCTCTCTCTGTATCAGTGGATTGTGTATTCTCTCTCTCTGTATCAGTGGAATGTGTATTCTCTCTCTCTGTATCAGTGGAATGTGTATTCTCTCTCTCTGTATCAGTGGAATGTGTATTCTGTCCCAGTGTCAGTGGAATGTGTATTCTCTTTCTGTATCAGTGGAATGTGTATTCTCTCTCTGTATCAGTGGAATGTGTATTCTCTCTCTGTATCAGTGGAATGTGTATTCTCTCTCTCTGTATCAGTGGAATGTGTATTCTCTCTCTGTATCAGTGGAATGTGTATTCTCTCTCTGTATCAGTGGAATGTGTATTCTCTCTCTCTGTATCAGTGGAATGTGTATTCTGTCCCAGTGTCAGTGGAATGTGTTGTTGTAGGGAAATATCCCTTTACCAGTGCAGAATTGAAGTTGAGTCGCAAATCAAGGTTCAAAGCGTGTCTTTATTGTACAATTACTGGGATCCCAGGGAGACCCCCGTAGCCAGCTCAGAAACAGTGGCTTGGCCACGTTGATCTCAATTAAATCACATCAGCTCTGGATCTTTATAGGGATCCAAAATTCGCGCGGGAACATTTGATTATGCCTTTTTTTACACAATGTATAAAGTGGTCTGTCAGTTTCAAAAGTCCCTAGGAAGTTTCATGGATTAGCATTTGTATGGTGTGTGTTCGTGTTAATGGGATTACTTGGTCCTGCCCCGGTGTCTAAATGCGTTTCCCATTACCATCTCTATGTGTCCTCTTATTTAAATTGATCCTATTGTTCCGTGTCTGTGTTTCCTGCTTGTGAGATTGAGTGTTAATGTCATCCTGTCCTGTTGGGTGTCTGGAGTATTTCATTCTTAACCTTTTATCCTTATCTCTTAGTTTATCAGATTTTTATGTCTGCCTTGGCCAGTTTAAAATGCAGCTACAGGCTGTTGCTAGGCAGATTAGGGATCTTCCGTAGTTTCTGAAATTCGTGAGTCTCTCAGCTGTGCAGGGGGAGACCCGATCGAATATCCATCCGGGGGTGCCCCTCTGCATTGTTGGCCCGTTATGAGTGGTGCCAATTAGTCCAATATGTAAATATGTTTGATGATGCAAATATGGTTTTCTGGAAAATTTCCTCCTTCAGTGTATTCTCTTTCTGTATCAGTGGAATGTGTATTCTCTCTCTGTATCAGTGGAATGTGTATTCTCTCTTTCTGTATCAGTGGAATGTGTATTCTCTCTCTGTATCAGTGGAATGTGTATTCTCTCTCTGTATCAGTGGAATGTGTATTCTCTCTCTCTGTATCAGTGGAATGTGTATTCTCTCTCTGTATCAGTGGAATGTGTATTCTCTCTCTCTGTATCAGTGGAATGTGTATTCTCTCTCTGTATCAGTGGAATGTGTATTCTCTCTCTCTGTATCAGTGGAATGTGTATTCTCTCTCTCTGTATCAGTGGATTGTGTATTCTCTCTCTGTATCAGTGGAATGTGTATTCTCTCTCTGTATCAGTGGAATGTGTATTCTCTCTCTGTATCAGTGGAATGTGTATTCTCTCTCTGTATCAGTGGAATGTGTATTCTCTCTCTGTATCAGTGGAATGTGTATTCTCTCTCTGTATCAGTGGAATGTGTATTCTCTCTCTGTATCAGTGGAATGTGTATTCTCTCTCTGTATCAGTGGAATGTGTATTCTCTCTCTGTATCAGTGGAATGTGTATTCTCTCTCTGTATCAGTGGAATGTGTATTCTCTCTCTCTGTATCAGTGGAATGTGTATTCTCTCTCTGTATCAGTGGAATGTGTATTCTCTCTCTCTGTATCAGTGGAATGTGTATTCTCTCTCTGTATCAGTGGAATGTGTATTCTCTCTCTGTATCAGTGGAATGTGTATTCTCTCTCTCTGTATCAGTGGAATGTGTATTCTCTCTCTCTGTATCAGTGGAATGTGTATTCTCTCTCTCTGTATCAGTGGAATGTGTATTCTCTCTCTGTATCAGTGGAATGTGTATTCTCTCTCTGTATCAGTGGAATGTGTATTCTCTCTCTGTATCAGTGGAATGTGTATTCTCTCTCTGTATCAGTGGAATGTGTATTCTCTCTCTGTATCAGTGGAATGTGTATTCTCTCTCTGTATCAGTGGAATGTGTATTCTCTCTCTCTGTATCAGTGGAATGTGTATTCTCTCTCTGTATCAGTGGAATGTGTATTCTCTCTCTGTATCAGTGGAATGTGTATTCTGTCCCAGTGTCAGTGGAATGTGTATTCTCTCTCTGTATCAGTGGAATGTGTATTCTCTCTCTGTATCAGTGGAATGTGTATTCTCTCCCAGTGTCAGTGGAATGTGTATTCTCTCTCTCTGTATCAGTGGAATGTGTATTCTCTCTCTGTATCAGTGGAATGTGTATTCTCTCTCTGTATCAGTGGAATGTGTATTCTCTCCCTGTATCAGTGGAATGTGTATTCTCTCTCTCTGTATCAGTGGAATGTGTCTTCACCCCAGTGTCAGTGGAATGTGTATTCTCTCCCAGTGTCAGTGGAATGTGTATTCTCTCTCTCTGTATCAGTGGAATGTGTATTCTCTCTCTGTATCAGTGGAATGTGTATTCTCTCTCTGTATCAGTGGAATGTGTATTCTCTCTCTGTATCAGTGGAATGTGTATTCTCTCTCTGTATCAGTGGAATGTGTATTCTCTCTCTGTATCAGTGGAATGTGTATTCTCTCCCAGTGTCAGTGGAATGTGTATTCTCTCTCTGTATCAGTGGAATGTGTATTCTCTCTCTGTATCAGTGGAATGTGTATTCTCTCTCTCTGTATCAGTGGAATGTGTATTCTCTCTCTGTATCAGTGGAATGTGTATTCTCTCTCTGTATCAGTGGAATGTGTATTCTCTCTCTGTATCAGTGGAATGTGTATTCTCTCTCTCTGTATCAGTGGAATGTGTATTCTCTCTCTCTGTATCAGTGGAATGTGTATTCTCTCTCTGTATCAGTGGAATGTGTATTCTCTCTCTCTGTATCAGTGGAATGTGTATTCTCTCTCTGTATCAGTGGAATGTGTATTCTCTCTCTCTGTATCAGTGGAATGTGTATTCTCTCTCTCTGTATCAGTGGATTGTGTATTCTCTCTCTGTATCAGTGGAATGTGTATTCTCTCTCTGTATCAGTGGAATGTGTATTCTCTCTCTGTATCAGTGGAATGTGTATTCTCTCTCTGTATCAGTGGAATGTGTATTCTCTCTCTGTATCAGTGGAATGTGTATTCTCTCTCTGTATCAGTGGAATGTGTATTCTCTCTCTGTATCAGTGGAATGTGTATTCTCTCTCTGTATCAGTGGAATGTGTATTCTCTCTCTCTGTATCAGTGGAATGTGTATTCTCTCTCTGTATCAGTGGAATGTGTATTCTCTCTCTCTGTATCAGTGGAATGTGTATTCTCTCTCTGTATCAGTGGAATGTGTATTCTCTCTCTGTATCAGTGGAATGTGTATTCTCTCTCTGTATCAGTGGAATGTGTATTCTCTCTCTCTGTATCAGTGGAATGTGTATTCTCTCTCTCTGTATCAGTGGAATGTGTATTCTCTCTCTGTATCAGTGGAATGTGTATTCTCTCTCTGTATCAGTGGAATGTGTATTCTCTCTCTGTATCAGTGGAATGTGTATTCTCTCTCTGTATCAGTGGAATGTGTATTCTCTCTCTGTATCAGTGGAATGTGTATTCTCTCTCTGTATCAGTGGAATGTGTATTCTCTCTCTCTGTATCAGTGGAATGTGTATTCTCTCTCTGTATCAGTGGAATGTGTATTCTCTCTCTGTATCAGTGGAATGTGTATTCTGTCCCAGTGTCAGTGGAATGTGTATTCTCTCTCTGTAACAGTGGAATGTGTATTCTCTCTCTGTATCAGTGGAATGTGTATTCTCTCCCAGTGTCAGTGGAATGTGTATTCTCTCTCTCTGTATCAGTGGAATGTGTATTCTCTCTCTGTATCAGTGGAATGTGTATTCTCTCTCTGTATCAGTGGAATGTGTATTCTCTCCCTGTATCAGTGGAATGTGTATTCTCTCTCTCTGTATCAGTGGAATGTGTCTTCACCCCAGTGTCAGTGGAATGTGTATTCTCTCCCAGTGTCAGTGGAATGTGTATTCTCTCTCTCTGTATCAGTGGAATGTGTATTCTCTCTCTGTATCAGTGGAATGTGTATTCTCTCTCTGTATCAGTGGAATGTGTATTCTCTCTCTGTATCAGTGGAATGTGTATTCTCTCTCTGTATCAGTGGAATGTGTATTCTCTCTCTGTATCAGTGGAATGTGTATTCTCTCCCAGTGTCAGTGGAATGTGTATTCTCTCTCTGTATCAGTGGAATGTGTATTCTCTCTCTGTATCAGTGGAATGTGTATTCTCTCTCTCTGTATCAGTGGAATGTGTATTCTCTCTCTGTATCAGTGGAATGTGTATTCTCTCTCTGTATCAGTGGAATGTGTATTCTCTCTCTGTATCAGTGGAATGTGTATTCTCTCTCTCTGTATCAGTGGAATGTGTATTCTCTCTCTCTGTATCAGTGGAATGTGTATTCTCTCTCTGTATCAGTGGAATGTGTATTCTCTCTCTCTGTATCAGTGGAATGTGTATTCTCTCTCTGTATCAGTGGAATGTGTATTCTCTCTCTCTGTATCAGTGGAATGTGTATTCTCTCTCTGTATCAGTGGAATGTGTATTCTCTCTCTGTATCAGTGGAATGTGTATTCTCTCTCTGTGTCAGTGGAATGTGTATTCTCTCTCTCTGTATCAGTGGAATGTGTATTCTCTCTCTCTGTATCAGTGGAATGTGTATTCTCTCTCTGTATCAGTGGAATGTGTATTCTCTCTCTCTGTATCAGTGGAATGTGTATTCTCTCTCTGTATCAGTGGAATGTGTATTCTCTCTCTGTATCAGTGGAATGTGTATTCTCTCTCTCTGTATCAGTGGAATGTCTCTCTCTGTATCAGTGGAATGTGTATTCTCTCTCTCTGTATCAGTGGAATGTGTATTCTCTCTCTCTGTGTCAGTGGAATGTGTATTCTCTCTCTCTGTATCAGTGGATTGTGTATTCTCCCCCAGTGTCAGTGGAATGTGTATTCTCTCTCTCTGTATCAGTGGAATGTGTATTCTCTCTCTGTATCAGTGGAATGTGTATTCTCTCTCTCTGTATCAGTGGATTGTGTATTCTCTCTCTCTGTATCAGTGGAATGTGTATTCTCTCTCTCTGTATCAGTGGATTGTGTATTCTCTCTCTCTGTATCAGTGGAATGTGTATTCTCTCTCTCTGTATCAGTGGAATGTGTATTCTCTCTCTGTATCAGTGGAATGTGTATTCTCTCTCTGTATCAGTGGAATGTGTATTCTCTCTCTCTGTATCAGTGGATTGTGTATTCTCTCTCTCTGTATCAGTGGAATGTGTATTCTCTCTCTCTGTATCAGTGGAATGTGTATTCTCTCTCTCTGTATCAGTGGAATGTGTATTCTCTCTCTCTGTATCAGTGGAATGTGTATTCTCTCTCTCTGTATCAGTGGAATGTCTCTCTCTGTATCAGTGGAATGTGTATTCTCTCTCTCTGTATCAGTGGAATGTGTATTCTCTCTCTCTGTGTCAGTGGAATGTGTATTCTCTCTCTCTGTATCAGTGGATTGTGTATTCTCCCCCAGTGTCAGTGGAATGTGTATTCTCTCTCTCTGTATCAGTGGAATGTGTATTCTCTCTCTGTATCAGTGGAATGTGTATTCTCTCTCTCTGTATCAGTGGATTGTGTATTCTCTCTCTCTGTATCAGTGGAATGTGTATTCTCTCTCTCTGTATCAGTGGAATGTGTATTCTCTCTCTCTGTATCAGTGGAATGTGTATTCTCTCTCTCTGTATCAGTGGAATGTGTATTCTCTCTCTCTGTATCAGTGGAATGTGTATTCTCTCCCAGTGTCAGTGGAATGTGTATTCTCTCTCTGTATCAGTGGAATGTGTATTCTGTCCCAGTGTCAGTGGAATGTGTATTCTCTCTCTCTGTATCAGTGGAATGTGTATTCTCTCTCTGTATCAGTGGAATGTGTATTCTCTCTCTGTATCAGTGGAATGTGTATTCTCTCTCTGTATCAGTGGAATGTGTATTCTCTCCCAGTTTCAGTGGAATGTGTATTCTGTCCCAGTGTCAGTGGAATGTGTATTCTCTCTCTGTATCAGTGGAATGTGTATTCTCTCCCAGTGTCAGTGGAATGTGTATTCTCTCTCTGTATCAGTGGAATGTGTATTCTCTCTCTGTATCAGTGGAATGTGTATTCTCCCCCAGTGTCAGTGGAATGTGTATTCTCTCTCTGTATCAGTGGAATGTGTATTCTCTCCCAGTGTCAGTGGAATGTGTATTCTCTCTCTGTATCAGTGGAATGTGTATTCTCTCTCTGTATCAGTGGAATGTGTATTCTGTCCCAGTGTCAGTGGAATGTGTATTCTCTCTCTCTGTATCAGTGGAATGTGTATTCTCTCTCTCTGTATCAGTGGAATGTGTATTCTCTCTCTGTATCAGTGGAATGTGTATTCTGTCCCAGTGTCAGTGGAATGTGTATTCTCTCTCTGTATCAGTGGAATGTGTATTCTGTCCCAGTGTCAGTGGAATGTGTATTCTCTCTCTCTGTATCAGTGGATTGTGTATTCTCTCTCTCTGTATCAGTGGAATGTGTATTCTCTCTCTCTGTATCAGTGGAATGTGTATTCTCTCTCTCTGTATCAGTGGAATGTGTATTCTCTCTCTCTGTATCAGTGGAATGTGTATTCTCTCTCTGTATCAGTGGAATGTGTATTCTCTCTCTCTGTATCAGTGGAATGTGTATTCTCTCTCTCTGTATCAGTGGAATGTGTATTCTCTCTCTCTGTATCAGTGGAATGTGTATTCTCTCTCTCTGTATCAGTGGAATGTGTATTCTCTCTCTGTATCAGTGGATTGTGTATTCTCTCTCTCTGTATCAGTGGAATGTGTATTCTCTCTCTCTGTATCAGTGGAATGTGTATTCTCTCTCTCTGTATCAGTGGAATGTGTATTCTCTCTCTCTGTGTCAGTGGAATGTTTATTCTCTCTCTGTATCAGTGGAATGTGTATTCTCTCTCTCTGTATCAGTGGAATGTCTCTCTCTGTATCAGTGGAATGTGTATTCTCTCTCTCTGTATCAGTGGAATGTGTATTCTCTCTCTCTGTGTCAGTGGAATGTGTATTCTCTCTCTCTGTATCAGTGGAATGTGTATTCTCTCTCTCTGTATCTGTGGAATGTGTATTCTCTCTGTATCAGTGGAATGTGTATTCTCTCTCTCTGTATCAGTGGATTGTGTATTCTCTCTCTCTGTATCAGTGGAATGTGTATTCTCTCTCTCTGTATCAGTGGAATGTGTATTCTCTCTCTCTGTATCAGTGGAATGTGTATTCTGTCCCAGTGTCAGTGGAATGTGTATTCTCTTTCTGTATCAGTGGAATGTGTATTCTCTCTCTGTATCAGTGGAATGTGTATTCTCTCTCTGTATCAGTGGAATGTGTATTCTCTCTCTCTGTATCAGTGGAATGTGTATTCTCTCTCTGTATCAGTGGAATGTGTATTCTCTCTCTGTATCAGTGGAATGTGTATTCTCTCTCTCTGTATCAGTGGAATGTGTATTCTGTCCCAGTGTCAGTGGAATGTGTTGTTGTAGGGAAATATCCCTTACCAGTGCAGAATTGAAGTTGAGTCGCAAATCAAGGTTCAAAGCGTGTCTTTATTGTACAATTACTGGGATCCCAGGGAGACCCCCGTAGCCAGCTCAGAAACAGTGGCTTGGCCACGTTGATCTCAATTAAATCACATCAGCTCTGGATCTTTATAGGGATCCAAAATTCGCGCGGGAACATTTGATTATGCCTTTTTTTACACAATGTATAAAGTGGTCTGTCAGTTTCAAAAGTCCCTAGGAAGTTTCATGGATTAGCATTTGTATGGTGTGTGTTCGTGTTAATGGGATTACTTGGTCCTGCCCCGGTGTCTAAATGCGTTTCCCATTACCATCTCTATGTGTCCTCTTATTTAAATTGATCCTATTGTTCCGTGTCTGTGTTTCCTGCTTGTGAGATTGAGTGTTAATGTCATCCTGTCCTGTTGGGTGTCTGGAGTATTTCATTCTTAACCTTTTATCCTTATCTCTTAGTTTATCAGATTTTTATGTCTGCCTTGGCCAGTTTAAAATGCAGCTACGTGCTGTTGCTAGGCAGATTAGGGATCTTCCGTAGTTTCTGAAATTCGTGAGTCTCTCAGCTGTGCAGGGGGGGACCCGATCGAATATCCATCCGGGGGTGCCCCTCTGCATTGTTGGCCCGTTATGAGTGGTGCCAATTAGTCCAATATGTAAATATGTTTGATGATGCAAATATGGTTTTCTGGAAAATTTCCTCCTTCAGTGTATTCTCTCTCTGTATCAGTGGAATGTGTATTCTCTCTTTCTGTATCAGTGGAATGTGTATTCTCTCTCTGTATCAGTGGAATGTGTATTCTCTCTCTCTGTATCAGTGGAATGTGTATTCTCTCTCTGTATCAGTGGAATGTGTATTCTCTCTCTGTATCAGTGGAATGTGTATTCTCTCTCTCTGTATCAGTGGAATGTGTATTCTCTCTCTGTATCAGTGGAATGTGTATTCTCTCTCTCTGTATCAGTGGAATGTGTATTCTCTCTCTGTATCAGTGGAATGTGTATTCTCTCTCTCTGTATCAGTGGAATGTGTATTCTCTCTCTCTGTATCAGTGGATTGTGTATTCTCTCTCTGTATCAGTGGAATGTGTATTCTCTCTCTGTATCAGTGGAATGTGTATTCTCTCTCTGTATCAGTGGAATGTGTATTCTCTCTCTGTATCAGTGGAATGTGTATTCTCTCTCTGTATCAGTGGAATGTGTATTCTCTCTCTGTATCAGTGGAATGTGTATTCTCTCTCTGTATCAGTGGAATGTGTATTCTCTCTCTGTATCAGTGGAATGTGTATTCTCTCTCTGTATCAGTGGAATGTGTATTCTCTCTCTGTATCAGTGGAATGTGTATTCTCTCTCTCTGTATCAGTGGAATGTGTATTCTCTCTCTGTATCAGTGGAATGTGTATTCTCTCTCTCTGTATCAGTGGAATGTGTATTCTCTCTCTGTATCAGTGGAATGTGTATTCTCTCTCTGTATCAGTGGAATGTGTATTCTCTCTCTCTGTATCAGTGGAATGTGTATTCTCTCTCTCTGTATCAGTGGAATGTGTATTCTCTCTCTCTGTATCAGTGGAATGTGTATTCTCTCTCTGTATCAGTGGAATGTGTATTCTCTCTCTGTATCAGTGGAATGTGTATTCTCTCTCTGTATCAGTGGAATGTGTATTCTCTCTCTGTATCAGTGGAATGTGTATTCTCTCTCTGTATCAGTGGAATGTGTATTCTCTCTCTGTATCAGTGGAATGTGTATTCTCTCTCTCTGTATCAGTGGAATGTGTATTCTCTCTCTGTATCAGTGGAATGTGTATTCTCTCTCTGTATCAGTGGAATGTGTATTCTGTCCCAGTGTCAGTGGAATGTGTATTCTCTCTCTGTATCAGTGGAATGTGTATTCTCTCTCTGTATCAGTGGAATGTGTATTCTCTCCCAGTGTCAGTGGAATGTGTATTCTCTCTCTCTGTATCAGTGGAATGTGTATTCTCTCTCTGTATCAGTGGAATGTGTATTCTCTCTCTGTATCAGTGGAATGTGTATTCTCTCCCTGTATCAGTGGAATGTGTATTCTCTCTCTCTGTATCAGTGGAATGTGTCTTCACCCCAGTGTCAGTGGAATGTGTATTCTCTCCCAGTGTCAGTGGAATGTGTATTCTCTCTCTCTGTATCAGTGGAATGTGTATTCTCTCTCTGTATCAGTGGAATGTGTATTCTCTCTCTGTATCAGTGGAATGTGTATTCTCTCTCTGTATCAGTGGAATGTGTATTCTCTCTCTGTATCAGTGGAATGTGTATTCTCTCTCTGTATCAGTGGAATGTGTATTCTCTCCCAGTGTCAGTGGAATGTGTATTCTCTCTCTGTATCAGTGGAATGTGTATTCTCTCTCTGTATCAGTGGAATGTGTATTCTCTCTCTCTGTATCAGTGGAATGTGTATTCTCTCTCTGTATCAGTGGAATGTGTATTCTCTCTCTGTATCAGTGGAATGTGTATTCTCTCTCTGTATCAGTGGAATGTGTATTCTCTCTCTCTGTATCAGTGGAATGTGTATTCTCTCTCTCTGTATCAGTGGAATGTGTATTCTCTCTCTGTATCAGTGGAATGTGTATTCTCTCTCTCTGTATCAGTGGAATGTGTATTCTCTCTCTGTATCAGTGGAATGTGTATTCTCTCTCTCTGTATCAGTGGAATGTGTATTCTCTCTCTCTGTATCAGTGGATTGTGTATTCTCTCTCTGTATCAGTGGAATGTGTATTCTCTCTCTGTATCAGTGGAATGTGTATTCTCTCTCTGTATCAGTGGAATGTGTATTCTCTCTCTGTATCAGTGGAATGTGTATTCTCTCTCTGTATCAGTGGAATGTGTATTCTCTCTCTGTATCAGTGGAATGTGTATTCTCTCTCTGTATCAGTGGAATGTGTATTCTCTCTCTGTATCAGTGGAATGTGTATTCTCTCTCTCTGTATCAGTGGAATGTGTATTCTCTCTCTGTATCAGTGGAATGTGTATTCTCTCTCTCTGTATCAGTGGAATGTGTATTCTCTCTCTGTATCAGTGGAATGTGTATTCTCTCTCTGTATCAGTGGAATGTGTATTCTCTCTCTGTATCAGTGGAATGTGTATTCTCTCTCTCTGTATCAGTGGAATGTGTATTCTCTCTCTCTGTATCAGTGGAATGTGTATTCTCTCTCTGTATCAGTGGAATGTGTATTCTCTCTCTGTATCAGTGGAATGTGTATTCTCTCTCTGTATCAGTGGAATGTGTATTCTCTCTCTGTATCAGTGGAATGTGTATTCTCTCTCTGTATCAGTGGAATGTGTATTCTCTCTCTGTATCAGTGGAATGTGTATTCTCTCTCTCTGTATCAGTGGAATGTGTATTCTCTCTCTGTATCAGTGGAATGTGTATTCTCTCTCTGTATCAGTGGAATGTGTATTCTGTCCCAGTGTCAGTGGAATGTGTATTCTCTCTCTGTAACAGTGGAATGTGTATTCTCTCTCTGTATCAGTGGAATGTGTATTCTCTCCCAGTGTCAGTGGAATGTGTATTCTCTCTCTCTGTATCAGTGGAATGTGTATTCTCTCTCTGTATCAGTGGAATGTGTATTCTCTCTCTGTATCAGTGGAATGTGTATTCTCTCCCTGTATCAGTGGAATGTGTATTCTCTCTCTCTGTATCAGTGGAATGTGTCTTCACCCCAGTGTCAGTGGAATGTGTATTCTCTCCCAGTGTCAGTGGAATGTGTATTCTCTCTCTCTGTATCAGTGGAATGTGTATTCTCTCTCTGTATCAGTGGAATGTGTATTCTCTCTCTGTATCAGTGGAATGTGTATTCTCTCTCTGTATCAGTGGAATGTGTATTCTCTCTCTGTATCAGTGGAATGTGTATTCTCTCTCTGTATCAGTGGAATGTGTATTCTCTCCCAGTGTCAGTGGAATGTGTATTCTCTCTCTGTATCAGTGGAATGTGTATTCTCTCTCTGTATCAGTGGAATGTGTATTCTCTCTCTCTGTATCAGTGGAATGTGTATTCTCTCTCTGTATCAGTGGAATGTGTATTCTCTCTCTGTATCAGTGGAATGTGTATTCTCTCTCTGTATCAGTGGAATGTGTATTCTCTCTCTCTGTATCAGTGGAATGTGTATTCTCTCTCTCTGTATCAGTGGAATGTGTATTCTCTCTCTGTATCAGTGGAATGTGTATTCTCTCTCTCTGTATCAGTGGAATGTGTATTCTCTCTCTGTATCAGTGGAATGTGTATTCTCTCTCTCTGTATCAGTGGAATGTGTATTCTCTCTCTGTATCAGTGGAATGTGTATTCTCTCTCTGTATCAGTGGAATGTGTATTCTCTCTCTGTGTCAGTGGAATGTGTATTCTCTCTCTCTGTATCAGTGGAATGTGTATTCTCTCTCTCTGTATCAGTGGAATGTGTATTCTCTCTCTGTATCAGTGGAATGTGTATTCTCTCTCTCTGTATCAGTGGAATGTGTATTCTCTCTCTGTATCAGTGGAATGTGTATTCTCTCTCTGTATCAGTGGAATGTGTATTCTCTCTCTCTGTATCAGTGGAATGTCTCTCTCTGTATCAGTGGAATGTGTATTCTCTCTCTCTGTATCAGTGGAATGTGTATTCTCTCTCTCTGTGTCAGTGGAATGTGTATTCTCTCTCTCTGTATCAGTGGATTGTGTATTCTCCCCCAGTGTCAGTGGAATGTGTATTCTCTCTCTCTGTATCAGTGGAATGTGTATTCTCTCTCTGTATCAGTGGAATGTGTATTCTCTCTCTCTGTATCAGTGGATTGTGTATTCTCTCTCTCTGTATCAGTGGAATGTGTATTCTCTCTCTCTGTATCAGTGGATTGTGTATTCTCTCTCTCTGTATCAGTGGAATGTGTATTCTCTCTCTCTGTATCAGTGGAATGTGTATTCTCTCTCTGTATCAGTGGAATGTGTATTCTCTCTCTGTATCAGTGGAATGTGTATTCTCTCTCTCTGTATCAGTGGATTGTGTATTCTCTCTCTCTGTATCAGTGGAATGTGTATTCTCTCTCTCTGTATCAGTGGAATGTGTATTCTCTCTCTCTGTATCAGTGGAATGTGTATTCTCTCTCTCTGTATCAGTGGAATGTGTATTCTCTCTCTCTGTATCAGTGGAATGTCTCTCTCTGTATCAGTGGAATGTGTATTCTCTCTCTCTGTATCAGTGGAATGTGTATTCTCTCTCTCTGTGTCAGTGGAATGTGTATTCTCTCTCTCTGTATCAGTGGATTGTGTATTCTCCCCCAGTGTCAGTGGAATGTGTATTCTCTCTCTCTGTATCAGTGGAATGTGTATTCTCTCTCTGTATCAGTGGAATGTGTATTCTCTCTCTCTGTATCAGTGGATTGTGTATTCTCTCTCTCTGTATCAGTGGAATGTGTATTCTCTCTCTCTGTATCAGTGGAATGTGTATTCTCTCTCTCTGTATCAGTGGAATGTGTATTCTCTCTCTCTGTATCAGTGGAATGTGTATTCTCTCTCTGTATCAGTGGAATGTGTATTCTCTCTCTGTATCAGTGGAATGTGTATTCTCTCTCTGTATCAGTGGAATGTGTATTCTCTCTCTGTATCAGTGGAATGTGTATTCTCTCTCTGTATCAGTGGAATGTGTATTCTCTCTCTCTGTATCAGTGGAATGTGTATTCTCTCTCTCTGTATCAGTGGAATGTGTATTCTCTCTCTGTATCAGTGGAATGTGTATTCTCTCTCTGTATCAGTGGAATGTGTATTCTCTCTCTCTGTATCAGTGGAATGTGTATTCTCTCTCTCTGTATCAGTGGAATGTGTATTCTCTCTCTGTATCAGTGGAATGTGTATTCTCTCTCTGTATCAGTGGAATGTGTATTCTCTCTCTGTATCAGTGGAATGTGTATTCTCTCTCTCTGTATCAGTGGAATGTGTATTCTCTCTCTCTGTATCAGTGGAATGTGTATTCTCTCTCTGTATCAGTGGAATGTGTATTCTCTCTCTGTATCAGTGGAATGTGTATTCTCTCTCTCTGTATCAGTGGAATGTGTATTCTCTCTCTGTATCAGTGGAATGTGTATTCTCTCTCTCTGTATCTCTCTCTCTCTGTATCAGTGGAATGTGTATTCTCTCTCTCTGTATCAGTGGATTGTGTATTCTCTCTCTCTGTATCAGTGGAATGTGTATTCTCTCTCTCTGTATCAGTGGAATGTGTATTCTCTCTCTCTGTATCAGTGGAATGTGTATTCTCTCTCTGTATCAGTGGAATGTGTATTCTCTCTCTGTATCAGTGGAATGTGTATTCTCTCTCTCTGTATCAGTGGAATGTGTATTCTCTCTCTCTGTATCAGTGGAATGTGTATTCTCTCTCTGTATCAGTGGAATGTGTATTCTCTCTCTCTGTATCAGTGGAATGTGTATTCTCTCTCTGTATCAGTGGAATGTGTATTCTCTCCCAGTGTCAGTGGAATGTGTATTCTCTCTCTGTATCAGTGGAATGTGTATTCTGTCCCAGTGTCAGTGGAATGTGTATTCTCTCTCTGTATCAGTGGAATGTGTATTCTCTCTCTCTGTATCAGTGGAATGTGTATTCTCTCTCTCTGTATCAGTGGAATGTGTATTCTCTCTCTGTATCAGTGGAATGTGTATTCTCTCCCAGTGTCAGTGGAATGTGTATTCTCTCTCTGTATCAGTGGAATGTGTATTCTCTCTCTGTATCAGTGGAATGTGTATTCTCTCCCAGTGTTAGTGGAATGTGTATTCTCTCTCTCTGTATCAGTGGAATGTGTATTCTCTCTCTCTGTATCAGTGGAATGTGTATTCTCTCTCTCTGTATCAGTGGAATGTGTATTCTCTCTCTCTGTATCAGTGGAATGTGTATTCTCTCTCTCTGTATCAGTGGAATGTGTATTCTCTCTCTGTATCAGTGGAATGTGTATTCTCTCTCTGTATCAGTGGAATGTGTATTCTCTCTCTGTATCAGTGGATTGTGTATTCTCTCTCTGTATCAGTGGAATGTGTATTCTCTCTCTCTGTATCAGTGGAATGTGTATTCTCTCTCTGTATCAGTGGATTGTGTATTCTCTCTCTGTATCAGTGGAATGTGTATTCTCTCTCTCTGTATCAGTGGAATGTGTATTCTCTCTCTCTGTAACAGTGGAATGTGTATTCTCTCTCTCTGTATCAGTGGAATGTGTATTCTCTCTCTGTATCAGTGGAATGTGTATTCTCTCTCTGTATCAGTGGAATGTGTATTCTCTCCCAGTGTCAGTGGAATGTGTATTCTCTCTCTCTGTATCAGTGGAATGTGTATTCTCTCTCTCTGTATCAGTGGAATGTGTATTCTCTCTCTCTGTATCAGTGGAATGTGTATTCTCTCTCTCTGTATCAGTGGAATGTGTATTCTCTCTCTCTGTATCAGTGGAATGTGTATTCTCTCTCTCTGTATCAGTGGAATGTGTATTCTCTCTCTCTGTATCAGTGGAATGTGTATTCTCTCTCTCTGTATCAGTGGAATGTGTATTCTCTCTCTGTATCAGTGGAATGTGTATTCTCTCTCTGTATCAGTGGAATTTGTATTCTCTCTCTGTATCAGTGGAATGTGTATTCTCTCTCTGTATCAGTGGAATGTGTATTCTCTCTCTCTGTATCAGTGGAATGTGTCTTCACCCCAGTGTCAGTGGAATATGTATTCTCTCTCTCTGTATCAGTGGAATGTGTATTCTCTCTCTGTATCAGTGGAATGTGTATTCTCTCTCTGTATCAGTGGAATGTGTATTCTCTCTCTGTATCAGTGGAATGTGTATTCTCTCCCAGTGTCAGTGGAATGTGTATTCTCTCTCTGTATCAGTGGAATGTGTATTCTCTCTCTGTATCAGTGGAATGTGTATTCTCTCCCAGTGTCAGTGGAATGTGTATTCTCTCTCTGTATCAGTGGAATGTGTATTCTCTCTCTGTATCAGTGGAATGTGTATTCTCTCCCAGTGTCAGTGGAATGTGTATTCTCTCTCTGTATCAGTGGAATGTGTATTCTCTCCCAGTGTCAGTGGAATGTGTATTCTCTCTCTGTATCAGTGGATTGTGTATTCTCTCCCAGTGTCAGTGGAATGTGTATTCTCTCTCTGTATCAGTGGAATGTGTATTCTTTCTCTGTATCAGTGGAATGTGTATTCTCTCTCTCTGTATCAGTGGAATGTGTATTCTCTCTCTGTATCAGTGGAATGTGTATTCTCTCTCTGTATCAGTGGAATGTGTCTTCTCTCTCTGTATCAGTGGAATGTGTCTTCTCTCTCTGTATCAGTGGAATGTGTATTCTCTCTCTGTATCAGTGGAATGTGTATTCTCTCTCTCTGTATCAGTGGAATGTGTATTCTCTCTCTGTATCAGTGGAATGTGTATTCTCTCTCTCTGTATCAGTGGAATGTGTATTCTCTCTCTGTATCAGTGGAATGTGTATTCTCTCTCTGTATCAGTGGAATGTGTATTCTCTCTCTCTGTATCAGTGGAATGTGTATTCTCTCTCTGTATCAGTGGAATGTGTATTCTCTCTCTGTATCAGTGGAATGTGTATTCTCTCTCTCTGTATCAGTGGAATGTGTATTCTCTCTCTCTGTATCAGTGGAATGTGTATTCTCTCTCTCTGTATCAGTGGAATGTGTATTCTCTCTCTCTGTATCAGTGGAATGTGTATTCTCTCTCTCTGTATCAGTGGAATGTGTATTCTCTCTCTCTGTATCAGTGGAATGTGTATTCTCTCTCTGTATCAGTGGAATGTGTATTCTCTCTCTCTGTATCAGTGGAATGTGTATTCTCTCTCTCTGTATCAGTGGAATGTGTATTCTCTCTCTGTATCAGTGGAATGTGTATTCTCTCTCTCTGTATCAGTGGATTGTGTATTCTCTCTCTCTGTATCAGTGGAATGTGTATTCTCTCTCTGTATCAGTGGATTGTGTATTCTCTCTCTGTATCAGTGGAATGTGTATTCTCTCTCTCTGTATCAGTGGATTGTGTATTCTCTCTCTCTGTATCAGTGGAATGTGTATTCTCTCTCTGTATCAGTGGAATGTGTATTCTCTCTCTGTGTATCAGTGGAATGTGTATTCTCTCTCTCTGTATCAGTGGAATGTGTATTCTCTCTCTGTGTCAGTGGAATGTGTATTCTCTCTCTCTGTATCAGTGGAATGTGTATTCTCTCTCTGTATCAGTGGAATGTGTATTCTCTCTCTCTGTATCAGTGGAATGTGTATTCTCTCTCTGTATCAGTGGAATGTGTATTCTCTCTCTCTGTATCAGTGGAATGTGTATTCTCTCTCTGTATCAGTGGAATGCGTATTCTCTCTCTGTATCAGTGGAATGTGTATTCTCTCTCTCTGTATCAGTGGAATGTGTATTCTCTCTCTGTATCAGTGGAATGTGTATTCTCTCTCTCTGTATCAGTGGAATGTGTATTCTCTCTCTCTGTATCAGTGGAATGTGTATTCTCTCTCTCTGTATCAGTGGAATGTGTATTCTCTCTCTCTGTATCAGTGGAATGTGTATTCTCTCTCTCTGTATCAGTGGAATGTGTATTCTCTCTCTCTGTATCAGTGGAATGTGTATTCTCTCTCTGTATCAGTGGAATGTGTATTCTCTCTCTCTGTATCAGTGGAATGTGTATTCTCTCTCTGTATCAGTGGAATGTGTATTCTCTCTCTCTGTATCAGTGGAATGTGTATTCTCTCTCTGTATCAGTGGAATGTCTCTCTCTGTATCAGTGGAATGTGTATTCTCTCTCTGTGTATCAGTGGAATGTGTATTCTCTCTCTCTGTATCAGTGGAATGTGTATTCTCTCTCTCTGTATCAGTGGAATGTGTATTCTCTCTCTGTATCAGTGGAATGTGTATTCTCTCTCTGTATCAGTGGAATGTGTATTCTCTCTCTGTATCAGTGGAATGTGTATTCTCTCTCTGTATCAGTGGAATGTGTATTCTCTCTCTGTATCAGTGGAATGTCTCTCTCTGTATCAGTGGAATGTGTATTCTCTCTCTGTATCAGTGGAATGTGTATTCTCTCTCTCTGTATCAGTGGAATGTGTATTCTCTCTCTGTATCAGTGGAATGTGTATTCTCTCTCTCTGTATCATTGGAATGTGTATTCTCTCTCTGTATCAGTGGAATGTCTCTCTCTGTATCAGTGGAATGTGTATTCTCTCTCTGTATCAGTGGAATGTCTCTCTCTGTATCAGTGGAATGTGTATTCTCTCTCTGTATCAGTGGAATGTCTCTCTCTGTATCAGTGGAATGTGTATTCTCTCTCTGTATCAGTGGAATGTGTATTCTCTCTCTCTGTATCAGTGGAATGTGTATTCTCTCTCTCTGTATCAGTGGAATGTGTATTCTCTCTCTGTATCAGTGGAATGTCTCTCTCTGTATCAGTGGAATGTGTATTCTCTCTCTGTATCAGTGGAATGTCTCTCTCTGTATCAGTGGAATGTGTATTCTCTCTCTGTATCAGTGGAATGTCTCTCTCTGTATCAGTGGAATGTGTATTCTCTCTCTGTATCAGTGGAATGTGTATTCTCTCTCTCTGTATCAGTGGATTGTGTATTCTCTCTCTGTATCAGTGGAATGTGTATTCTCTCTCTCTGTATCAGTGGAATGTGTATTCTCTCTCTGTATCAGTGGAATGTGTATTCTCTCTCTGTATCAGTGGAATGTGTATTCTCTCTCTGTATCAGTGGAATGTGTATTCTCTCTCTCTGTATCAGTGGAATGTGTATTCTCTCTCTGTATCAGTGGAATGTCTCTCTCTGTATCAGTGGAATGTCTCTCTCTGTATCAGTGGAATGTGTATTCTCTCTCTGTATCAGTGGAATGTGTATTCTCTCTCTGTATCAGTGGAATGTCTCTCTCTGTATCAGTGGAATGTGTATTCTCTCTCTGTATCAGTGGAATGTGTATTCTCTCTCTCTGTATCAGTGGAATGTGTATTCTCTCTCTCTGTATCAGTGGAATGTCTCTCTCTGTATCAGTGGAATGTGTATTCTCTCTCTCTGTATCAGTGGAATGTGTATTCTCTCTCTCTGTATCAGTGGAATGTGTATTCTCTCTCTCTGTATCAGTGGAATGTGTATTCTCTCTCTGTATCAGTGGAATGTGTATTCTCTCTCTGTGTCAGTGGAATGTGTATTCTCTCTCTCTGTATCAGTGGAATGTGTATTCTCTCTCTCTGTATCAGTGGAATGTGTATTCTCTCTCTGTATCAGTGGAATGTGTATTCTCTCTCTGTATCAGTCGAATGTGTATTCTCTCCCAGTGTCAGTGGAATGTGTATTCTCTCTCTGTTTCAGTGGAATGTGTATTCTCTCTCTCTGTATCAGTGGAATGTGTATTCTCTCTCTGTATCAGTGGAATGTGTATTCTCTCTCTGTTTCAGTGGAATGTGTATTCTCTCTCTCTGTATCAGTGGAATGTGTATTCTCTCTCTCTGTATCAGTGGAATGTGTATTCTCTCTCTCTGTATCAGTGGAATGTGTATTCTCTCT
The DNA here is from genome assembly GCF_964213995.1 of Mustelus asterias. Lineage (NCBI taxonomy): Eukaryota > Metazoa > Chordata > Chondrichthyes > Carcharhiniformes > Triakidae > Mustelus > Mustelus asterias. The sequence continues at coordinate 43,064 of NW_027590643.1, forward strand.
CTCTGTATCAGTGGAATGTGTATTCTCTCTCTCTGTATCAGTGGAATGTGTATTCTCTCTCTGTATCAGTGGAATGTGTATTCTCTCCCAGTGTCAGTGGAATGTGTATTCTCTCTCTGTATCAGTGGAATGTGTATTCTCTCTCTGTATCAGTGGAATGTGTATTCTCTCCCAGTGTCAGTGGAATGTGTATTCTCTCTCTGTATCAGTGGAATGTGTATTCTCTCCCAGTGTCAGTGGAATGTGTATTCCCTCTCTCTGTATCAGTGGAATGTGTATTCTCTCTCTGTATCAGTGGAATGTGTATTCTCTCCCAGTGTCAGTGGAATGTGTATTCTCTCTCTCTGTATCAGTGGAATGTGTATTCTCTCTCTGTATCAGTGGAATGTGTATTCTCTCTCTGTATCAGTGGAATGTGTATTCTCTCTCTCTGTATCAGTGGAATGTGTATTCTCTCTCTCTGTATCAGTGGAATGTGTATTCTCTCCCAGTGTCAGTGGAATGTGTATTCTCTCTCTGTATCAGTGGAATGTGTATTCTCTCTCTGTATCAGTGGATTGTGTATTCTCCCCCAGTGTCAGTGGAATGTGTATTCTCTCTCTCTGTATCAGTGGAATGTGTATTCTCTCTCTGTATCAGTGGAATGTGTATTCTCTCTCTGTATCAGTGGAATGTGTATTCTCTCTCTCTGTATCAGTGGAATGTGTATTCTCTCTCTCTGTATCAGTGGAATGTGTATTCTCTCTCTGTATCAGTGGAATGTGTATTCTCTCTCTGTATCAGCAGTGGAATGTGTATTCTCTCTCTCTGTATCAGTGGAATGTGTATTCTCTCTCTGTATCAGTGGAATGTGTATTCTCTCTCTCTGTATCAGTGGAATGTGTATTCTCTCTCTCTGTATCAGTGGATTGTGTATTCTCTCTCTCTGTATCAGTGGAATGTGTATTCTCTCTCTCTGTATCAGTGGAATGTGTATTCTCTCTCTCTGTATCAGTGGAATGTGTATTCTCTCTCTCTGTATCAGTGGAATGTGTATTCTCTCTCTCTGTATCAGTGGAATGTGTATTCTCTCTCTGTATCAGTGGATTGTGTATTCTCTCTCTGTATCAGTGGAATGTGTATTCTCTCTCTCTGTATCAGTGGAATGTGTATTCTCTCTCTCTGTATCAGTGGAATGTGTATTCTCTCTCTGTATCAGTGGAATGTGTATTCTCTCTCTGTGTCAGTGGAATGTGTATTCTCTCTCTCTGTATCAGTGGAATGTGTATTCTCTCTCTGTATCAGTGGAATGTGTATTCTCTCTCTCTGTATCAGTGGAATGTGTATTCTCTCTCTGTATCAGTGGAATGTGTATTCTCTCTCTCTGTATCAGTGGAATGTGTATTCTCTCTCTGTATCAGTGGAATGTGTATTCTCTCTCTCTGTATCAGTGGAATGTGTATTCTCTCTCTGTATCAGTGGAATGTGTATTCTCTCTCTCTGTATCAGTGGAATGTGTATTCTCTCTCTGTATCAGTGGAATGTGTATTCTCTCTCTCTGTATCAGTGGAATGTGTATTCTCTCTCTCGTATCAGTGGAATGTGTATTCTCTCTCTTGTATCAGTGGATTGTGTATTCTCTCTCTCTGTATCAGTGGAATGTGTATTCTCTCTCTCTGTGTCAGTGGAATGTGTATTCTCTCTCTGTATCAGTGGATTGTGTATTCTCTCTCTGTATCAGTGGAATGTGTATTCTCTCTCTGTATCAGTGGATTGTGTATTCTCTCTCTGTATCAGTGGAATGTGTATTCTCTCTCTCTGTATCAGTGGAATGTGTATTCTCTCTCTCTGTGTCAGTGGAATGTGTATTCTCTCTCTGTATCAGTGGATTGTGTATTCTCTCTCTGTATCAGTGGAATGTGTATTCTCTCTCTGTATCAGTGGATTGTGTATTCTCTCTCTGTATCAGTGGAATGTGTATTCTCTCTCTCTGTATCAGTGGAATGTGTATTCTCTCTCTCTGTATCAGTGGAATGTGTATTCTCTCTCTCTGTATCAGTGGAATGTGTATTCTCTCTCTGTATCAGTGGAATGTGTATTCTCTCTCTCTGTATCAGTGGAATGTGTATTCTCTCTCTGTATCAGTGGAATGTGTATTCTCTCTGTATCAGTGGAATGTGTATTCTCTCTCTCTGTATCAGTGGAATGTGTATTCTCTCTCTCTGTGTCAGTGGAATGTGTATTCTCTCTCTGTATCAGTGGATTGTGTATTCTCTCTCTCTGTATCAGTGGAATGTGTATTCTCTCTCTGTATCAGTGGAATGTGTATTCTCTCTCTCTGTGTCAGTGGAATGTGTATTCTCTCTCTGTATCAGTGGAATGTCTCTCTCTGTATCAGTGGAATGTGTATTCTCTCTCTCTGTGTCAGTGGAATGTGTATTCTCTCTCTGTATCAGTGGAATGTCTCTCTCTGTATCAGTGGAATGTGTATTCTCTCTCTCTGTATCAGTGGATTGTGTATTCTCTCTCTCTGTATCAGTGGAATGTGTATTCTCTCTCTCTGTGTCAGTGGAATGTGTATTCTCTCTCTGTATCAGTGGAATGTCTCTCTCTGTATCAGTGGAATGTGTATTCTCTCTCTCTGTGTCAGTGGAATGGGTATTCTCTCTCTGTATCAGTGGATTGTGTATTCTCTCTCTCTGTATCAGTGGAATGTGTATTCTCTCTCTGTATCAGTGGAATGTGTATTCTCTCTCTCTGTATCAGTGGAATGTGTATTCTCTCAATCTGTATCAGTGGAATGTGTATTCTCTCTCTGTATCAGTGGAATGTGTATTCTCTCTCTCTGTATCAGTGGAATGTGTATTCTCTCTCTCTGTATCAGTGGAATGTGTATTCTCTCTCTCTGTATCAGTGGAATGTGTATTCTCTCTCTGTATCAGTGGAATGTGTATTCTCTCCCAGTGTCAGTGGAATGTGTATTCTCTCTCTCTGTATCAGTGGAATGTGTATTCTCTCTCTGTATCAGTGGAATGTGTATTCTCTCTCTGTATCAGTGGAATGTGTATTCTCTCTCTGTATCAGTGGAATGTGTATTCTCTCTCTCTGTATCAGTGGAATGTGTATTCTCTCTCTGTATCAGTGGAATGTGTATTCTCTCTCTGTATCAGTGGAATGTGTATTCTCTCTCTGTATCAGTGGAATGTGTATTCTCTCTCTGTATCAGTGGAATGTGTATTCTCTCTCTGTATCAGTGGAATGTGTATTCTCTCTCTGTATCAGTGGAATGTGTATTCTCTCTCTCTGTATCAGTGGAATGTGTATTCTCTCTCTCTGTATCAGTGGAATGTGTATTCTCTCTCTGTATCAGTGGAATGTGTATTCTCTCTCTGTATCAGTGGAATGTGTATTCTCTCTCTCTGTATCAGTGGAATGTGTATTCTCTCTCTCTGTATCAGTGGAATGTGTATTCTCTCTCTCTGTATCAGTGGAATGTGTCTTCACCAATCTATATTGAGTGGAATGAACATGCAGGACTGAGTTTGACCTTTATTCAGCTTCTGACCCAAAGGTCACAGCAAATCTTGCCAAATCTGCTCTTTACAATGTGAGTTTGGTTTTACATCTGAACATCAATTCAGACATTCAACATTCTTTTAACATGGATCTTCTTCACAATTCCCCGTCTCAATCTCATGTTCTCGCTTCATAGCAATTTTTTTCCTCATTGCTGCCTTTGCGTAGTTAATAGCATCCCGATATCTGGGCAAAATAACAGATACAAGTTACACTTTCACTCAGTAAATTTCACAGCGACAGTCACTCGGTCCGTCCCGAAAGGTCTTGTGTGAGTTGGATCAAATTTTTCTGCAACGGAATATCCTGATGAAGATGAATACATAGAACAGGCCCTTCGGCCCATTACAGCACAGGAACGGGCCCTTCGGCCCATTACAGCACAGGAACGGGCCCTTCGGCCCATTACAGCACAGGAACGGGCCCTTCGGCCCATTACAGCACAGGAACAGGCCCTTCAGCCCATTACAGCACAGGAACAGGCCCTTCGGCCCATTACAGCACAGGAACAGGCCCTTCGACCCATTACAGCACAGGAACAGGCCCTTCAGCCCATTACATAGAACATAGAAAGTCACAGCACAAACAGGCCCTTCGGCCCACAAGTTGCGCCGATCACATCCCCACCTCTAGGCCTATCTATAGCCCTCAATCCCATTAAATCCCATGTACTCATCCAGAAGTCTCTTAAAAGACCCCAACGAGTTTGCCTCCACCACCACCGACGTCAGCCGATTCCACTCACCCACCACCCTCTGAGTGAAAAACTTACCCCTGACATCCCCCCTGTACCTACCCCCCAGCACCTTAAACCTGTGTCCTCTCGTAGCAACCATTTCAGCCCTTGGAAATAGCCTCTGAGAGTCCACCCTATCCAGACCCCTCAACATCTTGTAAACCTCTATCAGGTCACCTCTCATCCTTCGTCTCTCCAGGGAGAAGAGACCAAGCTCCCTCAACCTATCCTCATAAGGCATGCCCCCCAATCCAGGCAACATCCTTGTAAATCTCCTCTGCACCCTTTCAATGGCTTCAACATCTTTCCTGTAATGAGGTGACCAGAACTGCGCGCAGTACTCCAAGTGGGGTCTAACCAGGGTCCTATAAAGCTGCAGCATTATCTCCCGACTCCTAAACTCAATCCCTCGATTAATGAAGGCTAGTACGCCATACGCCTTCTTGACCGCATCCTCCACCTGCGAGGCCGATTTAAGAGTCCTATGGACCCGGACCCCAAGGTCCTTCTGATCCTCTACACTGCTAAGAATGGTACCCTTCATTTTATACTGCTGCTCCATCCCATTGGATCTGCCAAAATGGATCACTACACACTTATCCGGGTTGAAGTCCATCTGCCACTTCTCCGCCCAGTCTTGCATTCTATCTATGTCTCGCTGCAACTTCTGACATCCCTCCAAACTATCCACAACACCACCTACCTTGGTGTCGTCAGCAAACTTACCAACCCATCCCTCCACTTCCTCATCCAGGTCATTTATGAAAATGACAAACAGCAAGGGTCCCAGAACAGATCCCTGGGGCACTCCACTGGTCACTGACCTCCATGCAGAGAAAGACCCCTCCACAGCCACTCTCTGCCTTCTGCAGGCAAGCCAGTTCTGGATCCACAAGGCAACAGCCCCTTGGATCCCATGCCCTCTCACTTTCTCAAGAAGTCTTGCATGGGGGACCTTATCGAACGCTTTGCTGAAGTCCATATAGACCACATCCACCGCTCTTCCTTCGTCAATGTGCTTGGTCACATTTTCAAAGAACTCAACCAGGCTCGTAAGGCACGACCTGCCCCTGACAAAGCCGTGCTGACTACTTTTGATCATACTAAACTTCTCTAGATGATCATAAATCCTGTCTCTCAGGATCCTCTCCATCAACTTACCAACCACTGAGGTTAGACTCACCGGTCGGTAATTTCCCGGGCTGTCCCTGTTCCCTTTCTTGAATATAGGGACCACATCCGCAATCCTCCAATCCTCCGGAACCTCTCCCGTCTCCATCGACGATGCAAAGATCATCGCCAAAGGCTCCGCAATCTCCTCCCTCGCCTCCCACAGTAACCTGGGGTACATCCCATCCGGTCCCGGCGACTTACCAACCTTGATGCCATTCAATAGTTCCAACACATCCTCTTTCTTTATGTCCACATGCTCGATCCTTTCTGTCCTCCGCAATCCAGCAGTACAACCACCCAGATCCCTTTCCACCGTGAATACCGAGGTAAAGTATTCATTAAGCACCTCCGCCATTTCTAACGGTTCCGCACAAACTTTTCCCCCTTCACCTTTTAAGGGTCCTATGCCTTCACATCTCATCCTTTTACTCTTGACATATTTGTAGAAAGCCTTGGGATTCTCCTTAATCTTACCCGCCAAGGTCTTCTCATGACCCCTTCTCGCTCTCCTAATTTCCTTCTTAAGCTCCTTCCTACATCGCGTATACTCCTCTAAATCCTTAACACCTCCTAGCTCTCTGAACCTTCTGTACGCCTCTCTTTTCTTATTTACCAGGTTCATCACAACCTTCGTGCACCACGGTTCCCGTACCCTACCAACACCCCCCTGTCTCATCGGAACGTTGTCATGCAGAGCTCCAGACAAACATTCCTTGAAAATCCTCCACTTTCCTTCGGCACTTTTCCCCAAGAATGCCTCCTTCCAATTTACCCGTCTAATTTCCTCCCTGATGACACTGTATTTCCCTTTACTCCAGAGAAACACTTTCCTAGCCTGCCTGACCCTATCTCTTTCCAATGCTATCGTGAAGGAGATAGAATTATGATCGCTATCCCCAAGATGTTCACCCACCGAGAGATCCTCCACCTGTCCAGGTTCATTAGCCAGCACCAGATCAAGAACAGCCTCTCCTCTAGTAGGCTTATCCACATACTGTGTCAGGAAACTCTCCTGGACACACCTAACAAACTCCTCTCCATCCAAACCCCTAGCCCTAGGGATATTCCAATCTATGTTTGGGAAATTAAAATCTCCCATCACGACAACTCTGTTATTCCTACATCTCTCCAGGATCTGTTTCCCCATCTGCTCCTCAACATCTCTGTTACTATTGGGCGGCCTATAGAAAACACCCAGCAAAGTTACCGACCCCTTCCTATTCCTAACCTCCACCCACAGAGATTCCGTAGTCAGTCCCTCCACGGCGTCCACCTTCTCTACAGCCGTGACACTATCCCTGATCAACAGTGCCACTCCCCCCCCTCTCTTGCCTCCCTCCCTGTCCTTCCTGAAACATCTAAAACCTGGCACCTGAAGCACCCAGTCCTGTCCCTGAGACATCCAAGTCTCCGTAATGGCCACCACATCACAATTCGAAGCAGCAATCCACGCTCCAAGCTCATCCACTTTATTCACTACACTCCTGGCATTAAAATAGACACATCTCAGACCTTCAGCCTGAGCACTTCCCTTCTCCCTCACTCGTCTAACCTCCCTCTTACCCTGTCTACATTCCTTATCTATTTGCGAGCTAACCTCCTCGCTCTCAGTCCCCTCATTTCGATTCCCTCCCCCCAACCTTTCTAGTTTAAAGTCTCTCCAGTAGCCTTAGCCAACCTTCCCGCCAGGATATTGGTCCCCCTGGGATTCAAGTGCCACCCGTCTTTTTTAAACAGGTCACACCTGCCCCTAAAGAGGTCCCAATGATCCAAGTACCCAAATCCTTGTCCCTTGCTCCAGTCCCTCAGCCACGCATTCATTCTCCACCGATTCCTGTTCTCACTCTCCCGCGGCACAGGCAGCAATCCCGAGATTACTACCTTTGCATTCCTCTTTCTCAGCTGTCTACCTAACTCCCTATATTCTCTTTTCATGACCCCTTCCCTCTTCCTACCGATGTCAGCAGTACCTATATGCATCACGACCTTCGGCTCCTCTCCCTCCCCCTTCAGGATTTCTGGGACTCGACCAGAGACATCCCGGACCCCTGCACCAGGGAGGCAAACCACCATCCGAGAGTCCCGTCTGTGTCCGCAAAAACGCCTATCTGACCCCCTCACCGTAGAGTCCCCAATTAGCACTACCCTCCTTTCCTTACCCTTTTGCACTACTGGGCCAGGCTCAGCTCCAGAGACACTGCCACCGCTGCTTCCCCCAGGTGGGCTGTCCACCCCAGTAGTACTCAGACAGGAGTACTTATTATTAAGGGGCACATCCACCGGGGTGCTCACCATCAACCGAGCTTTCTCCTTCCTCACTGTTACCCAGTTACCCTCCTCCCGTGGTCCCGGTGTGACCACCTGCCGATAGCTCCTGTCAATGACCTCCTCACTATCCCTAACCCGGCGAAGGTCCTCGAGCTGCAATTCCAGTTCCCTAACATGGTCCCTTAGGAACCGCAGCTCAACACACCCAGCACAGATATGGTCGTCCGGGAGGCTAGGAGCCTCCAGGACCTCCCACATCCTACATTGGGAACAACATACTGGCCTGACAGTCATAATTGCCCTTTTAAACACAGGGAAAAAAGTGAATGAAGATTATTCCTCTCTGTTCCAAATTATTTCTACCAAGGTACCCGGAGAAAAGTAACTTATAAATAAAATTTTTTTAAAAATAAGAAACTCACCCCTGCTCGCCCTTTCTGCCTAAGCCCGATGAGCCAAAGCCCCTCAGTTCTCACTCAGCTCCGTCTCACTCCGCTGCCCGCTCCCAACGCTGCCCGCTAGATAGTGGGACCTGCCTTTTAAACCTCCTGTGCACTAAAAAAAAACTCAAGAGACCCTTCCCAGTAAACCCCGCGGCCACTGCCGGTTGCGCGCCAAAATTTAAAACTAAATTAAATAAATAAATAACACCCGCGGAAAAGTACTTAAAACTAATTCTTACCCCAAAAATCCTGTCACCAGTCACAGCTCTGCCTTTCTCCACAGCAACAAGAGGACTAACCTCCCAACTAACTGACTTATTACAGCACAGGAACAGGCCCTTCGGCCCATTACAGCACAGGAACAGGCCCTTCAGCCCATTACAGCACAGGAACAGGCCCTTCGGCCCATTACAGCACAGGAACAGGCCCTTCGGCCCATTACAGCACAGGAACAGGCCCTTCGGCCCATTACAGCACAGGAACAGGCCCTTCGGCCCATTACAGCACAGGAAGAGGCCCTTCGGCCCATTACAGCACAGGCACAGGTCCTTCGGCCCATTACAGCACAGGAACAGGCCTTTCGGCCCATTACAGCACAGGAACAGGCCCTTCGGCCCATTACAGCACAGGAACAGGCCCTTCGGCCCATTACAGCACAGGGACAGGCCCTTCGGCCCATTACAGCACAGGAACAGGCCCTTCGGCCCATTACAGCACAGGAACAGGCCCTTCGGCCCATTACAGCACAGGAACAGGCCCTTCGGCCCATTACAGCACAGGGACAGGCCCTTCGGCCCATTACAGCACAGGGACAGGCCCTTCGGCCCATTACAGCACAGAACAGGCCCTTCGACCCACGATGTTGTGCTGAGCTTTATCTGAAACCAAGATCAAGCTATCCCACTCCCTACCATCCTGGTGTGCTCCATGTGCCTATCCAATAACCGCTGAAATGTTCCTAAAGTGTCTGACTCCACTATCACTGCAGGCAGTCCATTCCACACCCCAACCACTCTCTGCGTAAAGAACCTACCTCTGATATCCTTCCTATATCTCCCACCACGAACCCTATAGTTATGCCCCCTTGTAATAGCTCCATCCACCCGAGGAAATCGTCTTTGAACGTTCACTCTATCTATCCCCTTCATCATTTTATAAACCTCTATTAAGTCTCCCCTCAGCCTCCTCCGCTCCAGAGAGAACAGCCCTAGCTCCCTCAACCTTTCCTCATAAGACCTACCCTCCAAACCAGGCAGCATCCTGGTAAATCTCCTCTGCACTCCTTCCAGCGCTTCCACATCCTTCTTATAGTGAGGTGACCAGAACTGCACACAATATTCCAAATGTGGTCTCACCAAGGTCCTGTACAGTTGCAGCATAACCCCACGGCTCTTAAACTCCAACCCCCTGTTAATAAAAGCTAACACACTATAGGCCTTCTTCACAGCTCTATCCACTTGAGTGGCAACCTTCAGAGATCTGTGGATATGGACCCCAAGATCTCTCTGTTCCTCCACAGTCTTCAGAACCCTACCTTTGAGCCTGTAATCCACATTTAAATTAGTCCTACCAAAATGAATCACCTCACATTTATCAGGGTTAAACTCCATTTGCCATTTTTCAGCCCAGCTTTGCATCCTATCTATGTCACTTTGCAGCCTACAACAGCCCTCCACCTCATCCACTACTCCACCAATCTTGGTGTCATCAGCAAATTTACTGATCCATCCTTCAGCCCCCTCCTCTAAGTCATTAATAAAAATCACAAAGAGCAGAGGACCTCTATTCCTTGCATATTCATATGCTTATAAGAACATAAGAAATAGGAGCAGGAGTAGGCCATCTAGCCCATCGAGCCTGCCCCGCCATTCAATAAGATCATGGCTGATCTGAAGTGGATCAGTTCCACTTACCCGCCTGATCCCCATAACCCCTAATTCCCTTACCGATCTATCCGTGATTTAAACATATTCAGCGAGGTAGCCTCCACCACTTCAGTGGGCAGAGAATTCCAGAGATTCACCACCCTATGAGAGAAGAAGTTCCTCCTCAATTCTGTCCTAAACTGAGCCCCCTTTATTTTGAGGTTGTGCCCTCTAGTTCAAGTTTCCTTTCTAAGTGGAAAGAATCTCTCCACCTCTACCCTATCCAGCCCCTTCATTATCTTATAGGTCTCTATAAGATCCCCCCTCAGCCTTCTAAACTCCAACGAGTACAAACCCAATCTGCTCAGTCTCTCCTCATAATCAACACCCCTCATCTCTGGTATCAACCTGGTGAACCTTCTCTGCACTCCCTCCAAGGCCAATATATCCTTCCGCAAATAAGGGGACCAATACTGCACACAGTATTCCAGCTGCGGCCTCACCAATGCCCTGTACAGATGCAGCAAGACATCTCTGCTTTTATATTCTATCCCCCTTGCGATATAGGCCAACATCCCATTTGCCTTCTTGATCACCTGTTGCACCTGCAGACTGGGTTTTTGCGTCTCATGCACAAGGACTCCCAGATCCCTCTGCACAGCAGCATGTTGTAATTTGTTTCCATTGAGATAATAATCCAATTTGCTATTATTTCTTCCAAAGTGTATAACCTCGCATTTGTCAACATTATACTCCATCTGCCAGATCCTCGCCCACTCACTCAGCCTGTCCAAATCTCTCTGCAGACCTTCTACGCCCTCCACACGATTCACTTTTCCACTTATCTTTGTGTCATCTGCAAACTTCGTTACCCTACACTCAGTCCCCTCCTCCAGATCGTCTATATAAATGGTAAATAGTTGAGGCCCCAGTACCGATCCCTGCGGCACGCCACTAGTTACCATCTGCCAACCAGAAAAGCACCCGTTTATTCCGACTCTCTGCTTCCTGTCGGATAGCCAATCCCCAATCCACTTTAACACACTACCCCCAACTCCGTGTGACCCAATCTTCTTCAGCAACCTTTTGTGGGGCACCTTATCAAACGCCTTTTGGAAATCCAAAAACACCGCATCCACCCGACGGGCGGGAGGACACGGTATCGATCCGTGACCTAGCGCCCGCAGGTGACTCAGGGACCCTGTAGCCCCCAACCCCCGACTTTGTCCCTACCATGTCAGAATCGCTATGCACTCCTCACCCCCGTGTACAGCTCGCCTGAGCCCCAGGAGTCGTCACCACGCACCCGAGGGTCGGATGAAAACACGGATGACAGCAACGTTCCGGCGCCCGCAACGACACCGCGACCTGAAACCACGTCGGAACCGGCACTACGGAGATCGCAGCGGCAGAGCCTCCGGATAGACTCAATCTGTAAATATTGTAAATATTGTTCACTCTGCCTCACCTCCGACAGACTCTCTTTTTTAAACAGGGGGTGAATGTGATAAACCACTGTTATCTGTGGTGGTTAACCACTGTTAGTTAGTATTTATTATTACCTGTATATGCGGCACATCCCTGTCGGTTCCACCCAAGACTCCTCCCCCTGGTCCGGGTATAAAGGCGGTGGCTCCTCCCCCCCTCGCTCTCAGTTCAGACCAGATCTCCGACAGGAATGGCTCCAAGTTCTTGCCAATAAAAGCCTGTTTGTCTTGCTCACAACCAGTCTCGGCTCGGTTGATAGTGCATCAATTTTATCTAAACGCCCCTATCGTATCTGCCTCCCCCCCCCCCCCCCCCCCCCCCCGGCAGCACATTCCACCCTCTGTGTAAAACACCTGCCCCTCACACCTCCTTTGAACTTTCCCCCACTCACCTTAAGTACATGCTCCCTAGTATTAGACATTTCAGCTCTGGGGAAAAGATTCTGACTGTCAACCCTATCTGTGCCTCTCATCATTTTATATTCTTCTATCAGGTCTCCCCTCAGCCTCCGCCGCTCCAGAGAAAACAACCCGAGTTTGTCCAGCCTCTCCTTATCGCTGATATCCTCTAATCCAGGCAGCATCCTGGTAAACCTCTCCTGCACCCTCGCCAAAGCCTCCACATCCTTCCTGTAATGTGGTGACCAGAATTGAACACAATACTCTAAGAGCGGCCTAACCAAATCTTTAAGAAGCTGCAGCATGACATCCTGAGTCTTGTCCTCAATGCCCCGACCAGGAAGCTTGGGAAAACGTGCAGGCCTGCAGGTGAGAGTAAAAGAACGCGGTCCCAAGGCCCCCCTCCGCCCTCTCCAGCTCACTCCTGGAAAATGTCCGGTCTCTGGAAAACAAGCGAGACGAACTTAGAGCCAGACTCACTTTCCAAAGGGAACTGAGGGACTGCTGTGTGCTCTGTCTCACGGAGACGTGGCTCACTCCCGCTTCACCGGACAGTGCCCCACAACCAGAGAGCTTCTCAATCCATCGAATGGACCGTACAGTGGCCTCAGGCAAGGCTCGGGGAGGTGGGGTCTGCTCCTTAATCAACACCTCATGGTGCCTAGATGTAGCAACACTGGCAACTTTCTGCTCCCCGGACCTAGAATACCTGATGCTAAAATGCCGCCTCTACTACCTTCCGTGGGAGTTCACCTCCGTTATCCTGACTGCAGTTTACATCCCACCACATGCGGAAATGAAGATTGCGCTGGTGCGCCACCACGAATAGCCTTGATGCGAAACATCCCGAGGCCTTGTTCATCGTGGCCGGGGACTTGAATCAGGCCAAGCTCAAGAGCGTCCAACCAAGTTACCACCAACGCATCTCCTGTTCCACTAGAGGCCCAAACATTCTAGACCACTGCTACACAAATATCAAACATGTCTCTCGCCCGCCCACACTTTGGCAAATCAGACCACAAGGCTGTGCTCCTGCTCCCGGCTTCCAGTCAAAAACTGAAACGGGAGAATCCATCAAAGAGAGTTGTGCAATGTTGAACATAAGAACATAAGAAATAGGAGCAGGAGTAGGCCATCTAGCCCCTCAAGCCTGCTCCACCATTCAATAAGATCATGGCTGATCTGATAGTGGGTTCAGTTCCACTTACCCGCCCGCTCCCCATAACCCTTAATTCCCTTAATGGTTAAAAATCTATCTGTGACTTAAACACATTTAACGAGGTAGCCTCTACTGCTTTATTGGGCAGAGAATTCCAAAGATTCACTACGCTCTGGGAGAAGAAGTTCTTCCTCAACTCTGTTCTAAATTGGCTCCCCCGTATTTTGAGGCTATGCCCCCCTAGTTCTTGTTTCCATTGTAAGTGGAAATAACCTCGCTGCTTCTACCCTGTCTAGCCCCTTCATTATCTTATATGTCTCTATAAGATCTCCCCTCAACCTTCTGAACTCCAATGAGTACAGGCCCAGTCTACTCAATCTCTCCTCATAAGCTAACCCCCTCATCTCCGGAATCAACCTGGTGAACCTTCTCTGTACCCCCTCCAAAGCTAATGTATCCTTTCTTAAATAAGGGGACCAAAATTGTACACAGTACTCTAGGTGCAGCCTCACCAGTGCCCTGTACAGTTGCAGCATGACCTCCCTGCTTTTATATTCTATCCCCCTCGCGATAAAGGCCAACATTCCATTTACCTTCTTGATCACCTGCTGCACCTGCAGACTGAGTTTTTGTGATTCATGCACAAGGACCCCCAGGTCCCTCTGCACAGTCGCATGTTGTAATTTTTCACCATTTAAGTAATAGTCCATTTTACTATTATTCCTTCCAAAGTGGATAACCTCACACTTACCAACGTTATACTCCATCTGCCAGATCCTTGCCCACTCACTTAGCCTATCCAAATCTCTCTGCAGACTCTCTGTGTCCTCCACGCAATTCGCTTTCCCACTCATCTTTGTGTCATCCGCAAAGTTTGTTACCCTACACTCGGTCCCCTCCTCCAGATCGTCTATGTATATGGTAAATAGTTGAGGCCCCAGCACCGATCCCTGCGGCATGCCACTAGTCACTGATTGCCAACCGGAAAAGCACCCATTTATTCCGACTCTCTGCTTCCTGTTAGATAGCCAATCCTCAATCCACGCTAACACTTTACCCCCAACTCCGTGTTCCTTTATCTTATGCAGCAACCTTTTGTGAGGCACCTTATCGAATGCCTTCTGGAAATCTAAATACACCACATCCACCGGTTCCCCTCTGTCAACCGCACTCGTTATATCCTCAAAAAATTCCAGTAAATTAGTCAAACATGACTTTCCCTTCATGAATCCATGCTGCGTCTGCTTGATTGAACCATTCTTTTCCAGGTGTCCTGCTATTTCTTCCTTAATGATAGATTCCAGCATTTTCCCAACTACAGAAGTTAAGCTAACCGGCCTGTAGTTACCTGCCTTTTGTCCACCTCCTTTTTTAAACAGTGGCGTCACATTAGCTGTTTTCCAATCAGCTGGCACCTCCCCAGAGTCCAGTGAATTTTAATAAATTACAACTAATGCATTTGCTATTACTTCTGCCGTTTCTTTTAGTACCCTGGGATGCATTCCATCCGGACCAGGGGACTTGTCTACCTTTAGTCCCATTAGCCTGCCCAGCACTACCTCTTTAGTAATAGTGATCGTTTTAAGGTCTTCACCCCCTACAGTCCCATGACCGTCTATTATTGGTATGCTATTTGTGTCCTCCACTGTGAAGACCCACACCAAAAATTGTTTAAGGCCCCGGCCATTTCCTCGTTTCCCATTATTAAATCCCCCTTCTCATCTTCTAAGGGTCCAACATTTACTTTAGCCACTCTTTTCCGTTTTATATAATTGTAAAAACTTTTACTATCAGTTTTTATATTTTGTGCCAGTTTACTTTCATAATCTATCTTTCCTTTCTTTATTGCTTCCTTAGCAGTTCTTTGTTGTTTTTTAAAGCCTTCCCAATCTTCCAGTTCCCCACTAATTTTGGCCACTCTGTATGCATTGGTCTTTAATTTGATACTCTCCTTTATTTCCTTAGTTATCCACGTCCGGTTATCCCTTTTCTTACATTCCTTCTTTTTCACTGGAATATATTTTTGCTGAGTACTGAGAAAAATCTCCTTAAAAATCCTCCACTGTTCCTCAACTGTCCCACCAATTAGTCTGTGTTCCCAGTCCACATTAACCAACTCTGCCCTCATCCTATTGTAATCCCCCTTGTTCAAGCAGAGGACACTGGTTTGGGACCCTACTTTCTCACCCTCCATCTGTATCAGAAATTCAACCATATTGTGATCACTCATTCCAAGAGGATCCCTCACAAGGAGATCATTAATTTTACCTGTCTCATTGCACAGGACCAGATCCAAGATAGCTTGCTCCCTCATGGGTTCTGTAACATACTGTTCAATGAAACAATCCCGACAGCATTCCAAGAACTCTTCCTCAAATCCACCGCGTCTGACTTGAGTTGACCAATCAATATGGAGGTTAAAATCCCCCATGATTATTGCTGTTCCATCTTTACATGCATCTGTTATTTGTTTATTTATAGCTTGAAGTTATTATTTGGGGGCCTATAGACCACGCCTACCAGTGTCTTTCTCCCCCTACTATTCCTTATCTCCACCCACAACGATTCCACGTTTTGCTCCTTAGAGCCTATGTCGTCTCTCACTACCGTCCTGATATTATCCTTTATTAACAAAGCTACCCCACTTCCTTTTCTACCTGTCTATCCTTCCGAAATGTCTGATACCCCTGGATATTCAGTTCCCAGTCCTGGTCACCCTGCAACCACGTTTCTGTAATGGCCACTAGATCATACCCATTTGTGCTGATTTGTGCCGTCAACTCATTCACTTTGTTTCGAATGCTACGTGCATTCAGGTAAAGTGTCTTTATGCTAGTTTTTCTTACCTGGACCCGATTTGTTAGTGCATTCCTTTGTTTGCATGCTCGGTCCCTTCCTGTCACAGACTGGTTATTCTTCCCCAGACCATCTCCTTGCACTGTGTTGACCACCTCCCTTCTCATGCTTGTCACCTTTTTTACTCTGCCGGCGGTTAGATTCCTGCCACCTTCTATACTCTCTGATCTATTACGTGGTCTGAGAAATTCTATTGGTCTGAGGATTTGGATGATCTCTTACAAGACTGCTTGGAGTCAGTGGACTGGTCAGTATTTAAAAACTCTGCGACCAGCCTGAACGAGTACGCCACTACAGTGACTGACTTCATTAGTAAGTGTGTAGAAGACTGTGTGTCAAAGAAGCAAATCCGCATGTTCCCCAACCGGAAACCATAGATGAACAGGGATATCCACTGCTTGCTGAAGTCCAGGTCTGAGGTGTTCAAGTCAGGCGACACTGACCTATACAAGAAAACCAGATACGATCTAAGGAGATCCATCAAAGATGTCAAAGACAATACCGGACCAAGCTAGAGTCCCAGGCTAGCCACACGGACCCCCGCCGACTATGGCAAGGTCTGCAAGACATAACAAGCTACAAGATGAAGGCATGTAAAATCGCCGGCTCCAACGCACCCCTCCCTGATGAGCTCAATTCATTCTATGTCCGTTTTGAGCAAGAGGTCAGCGTGAGCATGCCCCCCACCCCGGGAGCCCTGGATGAACCTGTATCTGGGGTCACCATTGCAGCTGGCAGAGCAGCTTTCTCAAAGGTCAACCCACGGAAAGCGACTGGCCCGGATGGGGTACCCGGACGAGCACTCAGATCCTGCGCGGATCAGCTGGCGGGGGTATTCACAGACATCTTCAACCTCTCTTTACAACAATCTGAGGCCCCTATCTGCTTCAAGAAGACGACCATCATCCCGGTACCTAAGAAAAACCAAGCAGCGTGCCTTAATGACTATCGGCCGGTGGCTCTGACATCCATCATTATGAAGTGCTTCGAAAGGTTAGTCATGGCACGAATCAATTCCAGCCTCCCAGACTGCCTGGACCCCCTAAAGTTCACCTACCGCCGCAACAGGTCCACAGCAGACACCATCTCCCTGGCCCTGCACTCAACCCTGGAACACCCAGATAACAAGGAGGAGCAAATCAGCGGAGAGATAGCTGACAACTGCAAGAAACACAAAGTTGTGATAGTAGGGGATTTTAATTTTCCACATATAGATTGGGACTTGCATACTGTTAAAGGTTTAGATGGGGTAGAGTTTGTAAAATGTGTTCAGGAGAATTTTCTACATCAGTATATAGAGGTGCCAACTAGAGAGGATGCGATATTGGATCTCCTATTGGGAAATGAGTTAGGGCAGGTGATGGATGTGAGTGTGAGGGAACACTTTGGATCCAGTGATCATAATGCCATTAGTTTCAACCTGATCGTGGATAAGGATAGATCTGGTCCTCGGGTTGAAGTTCTGAACTGGAAAAAGGCCAAATTTGGTGAAATGAGAAGGGATCTGGGAAGTGTGGATTGGCACAGGCTGTTCTCTGGTAAGGATGTAAATGGAAAGTGGGAGGCCTTCAAAGGAGAAATTTTGAGAGTGCAGAGTTTGTATGTTCCTGTCAGGATTAAAGGCAAAGTAAATAGGAATAAGGAACCTTGGTTCTCGAGGGAGATTGTAACACTGATTAAGAGGAAGAGAGAGTTGTATGAAATGTACAGGCAGCAAGGAACAGATCAGATGCTCGAGGAGTATAAAAAGTGCAAGAAGCTACTTAAGAGGGAAATCAGGAGGGCTAAAAGAAGACATGAGGTTGCTTTGGCAGACAGAGTGAAGGAAAATCCAAAGAGCTTCTATAGGTATGTTAGGAGCAAAAGGATAGTGAGGGATAAAATTGGTCCTCTTGAAGACCAGGTGGTAGACTGTATGGAACCAAAAGAGATGGGGGAGATACTAAATAGTTTTTTTGCATCCGTATTTACTGAGGAAACGGGCATGGAGTCTATGGAAATAGGGCAAACAGGTAGGGAGGTCATGGAACCTTTACAGATTAAAAGGGAGGAGGTGCTCGCTGTCTTGAGGCAAATCAGAGTGGATAAATCCCCAGGACCGGACAGGGTATTCCCACGGACCTTGAGGGAAGCTAGTGTTGAACTTGGCAGACATATTTAAAATGTCAGTATTCACGGGGGAGGTGCCAGATGATTGGAGGGTGGCTCATGTTGTTCCGTTGTTTAAAAAAGGTTCCAAATGAAATCCAGGAAATTATAGGCCAGTAAGTTTGAGGTCAGTGGTGGGCAAGTTATTGGAAGGTGTCTGCGTGGGTTTCCTCCGGGTGCTCCGGTTTCCTCCCACAGTCCAAAGATGTGCGGGTTAGGTTGATTGGCCATGCTAAAATTGCCCTTAGTGTCCTGAGATGCGTAGGTTAGAGGGATTAGTGGGTAAATATGTAGGGATATGGGCGTAGGGCCTGGGTGGGATTGTGGTTGATGCAGACTCGATGGGCCGAATGGCCTCTATCTGTACTGTAGGGATTCAATTCTATTCTATTCTATGATTGCTTCTCTGAGTGGAGGCCTGTGACTAGTGGTGTGCCGCAGGGATCGGTGTTGGGTCCATTGTTGTTTGTCATCTATATCAATGATCTGGATGATAATGTGGTAAATTGGATCAGCAAGTTTGCTGATGATACAAAGATTGGAGGTGTAGTGGACAGTGAGGAAGGTTTTCAAAGCTTGCAGAGGGATTTGGACCAACTAGAAAAATGGGCTGAAAAATGGCAAATGGAATTTAACGCAGACAAGTGTGAGATATGTCTGAGTGGGCGAGGATATGGCAAATGGAGTATAACGTTGATAAATGCGAGGTTATACACTTTGGAGGAAATAATAACAAATGGGATTACTATCTCAATGGAAACAAATTAAAACATGCTACCGTGCAAAGGGACCTGGGGGTCCTTGTGCATGAGACGCAAAAGCCCAGTCTGCAGGTACAACAGGTGATCAAGAAGGCAAATGGGATGTTGGCCTATATCGCGAGGGGGATAGAATATAAAAGCAGGGATGTCTTGATGCACCTGTACAGGGAATTGGTGAGGCCGCAGCTGGAATACTATGTGCAGTATTGGTCCCCTTATATGAGGAAGGATATATTGGCATTGGAGGGAGTGCAGAGAAGGTTCACCAGGTTGATACCGGAGATGAGGGGTTTGGATTATGAGGAGAGGCTGAGGAGATTGGGTTTGTACTCGTTGGAGTTTAGAAGGATGAGGGGGGATCTTATGGAGACTTATAAGATAATGCGGGGGCTGGATAGGGTGGAGGCGGAGAGATTCTTTCCACTTAGTAAGGAAGTTAAAACTAGAGGGCACAGCCTCAAAATAAAGGGGGGTCGGTTTAAGACAGAGTTGAGGAGGAACTTCTTCTCCCAGAGGGTGGTGAATCTCTGGAATTCTCTGCCCACTGAGGTGGTGGAGGCTACCTCGCTGAATATGTTTAAAGCGCGGATGGATGGATTCCTGATCGGTAAGGGAATTAAGGGTTATGGGGATCAGGCGGGTAAGTGGTACTGATCCACGTCAGATCAGCCATGATCTTATTGAATGGCGGGGCAGGCTCGAGGGGCTAGATGGCCTACTCCTGCTCCTATTTCTTATGTTCTTATGTTCTTATATTGCACATTGGAAGGACAAACCAAAGTAGAACGTACAGGGTAAATGGTAGGACTCTGAAGAGTGCAGTTGAACAGAGGGATCTGGGAATACAGGTACAGAATTCCCTAAAAGTGACGTCACAGGTGGATAGGGTAGTAAAGAGTGCCTTTGGTACATTGGCCTTTATAAATCGGAGTATCGAGTATAAAAGTTGGAGAGTTATGTATGGTAAGGTTATATAATGATGTGGAGATGCCGGCGTTGGACTGGGGTAAGCACAGTAAGAAGTCTCACAACACCAGGTTAAAGTCCAACAGGTTTATTTGGTAGCAAATACCATAAGCTTTCGGAGCACTGCTCCTTCGTCAGATGGAGTGGATATCTGCTCTCAAACAGTGCACAGAGACAAAATCAAGTTACAGAATACTGATTAGAATGCGAATCTCTACAGCCAGCCAGGTCTTAAAGATACAGACAATGTGGGTGGAGGGAGCATTCAACACAGGTTAAAGAGATGTGTATTGTCTCCAGACAGAACAGCTGGTGAGATTCTGCAAGACCAGGGGGAAAGCTGTGGGGGTTACTGATAATGTGACATAAATCCAACATCCCGGTTTAGGCCGTCCTCATGTGTGCGGAACTTGGCTATCAGTTTCTGCTCAGTGACTCTGCGCTGTCGTGTGTCGTGAAGGCCGCCTTGGGGAACGCTTACCTGAAGATCCAAGGCTGAATGCCCGTGACTGCTGAAGTGCTCCCCCACAGGAAGAGAACAGTCTTGCCTGGTGATTGTCGAGCGGTGTTCATTCATCCGTTGTCGTAGCTTCTGCATGGTTTCCCCAATGTACCATGCCTCGGGACATCCTTTCCTGCAGCGTATCAGGTCAACAACGTTGGCCGAGTTGCAAGAGTAGGTACCGTGTACCTGGTAGATGGTGTTCTCACGTGAGATGATGGCATCCGTGTTGATGATCCGGCACGTCTTGCAGAGGTTGCTGTGGCAGGGTTGTGTGGTGTCGTGGTCACTGTTCTCCTGAAGGCTGGGTAGTTTGCTGCGGACAATGGTCTGTTTGAGGTTGCGTGGTTGTTTGAAGGCAAGAAGTGGGGTGTGGGGATGGCCTTGGCGAGATGTTCGTCTTCATCAATGACATGTTGAAGGCTCCGGAGGAGATGCCGTAGCCATCATCTCACGTGAGAACACCATCTACCAGGTACACGGTACATACTCTTGCAATCGGCCAACATTGTCTACCTGATACGCTGCAGGAAAGGATGTCCCGAGGCATGGTACATTGGGGAAACCATGCAGACGCTACGACAACGGATGAATGAACACCGCTCGACAATCACCAGGCAAGACTGTTCTCCTCCTGTGGGGGAGCACTTCAGCAGTCACAGGCATTCAGCCTTGGATCTTCAGGTAAGCGTTCTCCAAGGCGGCCTTCACGACACACGACAGCGCAGAGTCGCTGAGCAGAAACTGATAGCCAAGTTCCGCACACATGAGGACAGCCTAAACCGGGATGTTGGATTTATGTCACATTATCAGTAACCCCCACAGCTTTCCCCCTGGTCTTGCAGAATCTCACCAGCTGTTCTGTCTGGAGACAATACACATCTCTTTAACCTGTGTTGAATGCTCCCTCCACCCACATTGTCTGTACCTTTAAGACCTGGTTGGCAGTAGAGATTTGCATTCTAATTAGTATTCTGTAACTTGATTTTGTGTCTCTGTGCACTGTTTGAGAGCAGATATCCACTCCATCTGACGAAGGAGCAGTGCTCCGAAAGCTTATGGTATTTGCTACCAAATAAACCTGTTGGACTTTAACCTGGTGTTGTGAGACTTCTTACTAAGGTTATATAAGGCATTGGTGAGGCCGAATTTAGAGTATTGTGTACAGTTTTGGTCACCTAGTTACAGGAAGGATGTAAATAAGGTTGAAAGAGTGCAGAGAAGGTTCACAAGGATGTTGCCGGGACTTGAGAAGCTGAGTTACAGAGAGAGATTGAATAGGTTGGGACTTTATTCCCTGGAGCGTAGAGGATTGAGGGGAGATTTGATAGAGGTGTATAAGATTTTGATGGGTATAGATAGAGTGAATGCAAGCAGGCTTTTTCCGCTGAGGCTAGGGGAGAAAAAAACCAGAGGGCATGGGTTAAGGGTGAAGGGGGAAAAGTTTAAAGGGAATATTAGGGGGGGCTTCTTCACGCAGAGAGTGGTGGGAGTGTGGAATGAGCTGCCGGATAAAGTGGTAAATGCGGGGTCACTTTTAACATTTAAGTAAAACTTGGACGGGTTCATGGATGAGAGGGGTGTGGAGGGATATGGTCCAAGTGCAGGTCAGTGGGACTAGGCATAAAATGGTTCGGCACAGACAAGAAGGGCCAAAAGGCCTGTTTCTGAGCTGTAATTTTCTATGGTTCTAAGGACACCTGTGTCAGACTCCTATTTATTGACTACAGCTCAGCCTTCAACACTATTATTCCCACAAAACTTATCTCCAAACTCTGTGGCCTGGGCCTCGGCACCTCCCTCCGCGACTGGATCCTGAACTTCCCAACTCACAGACCACAATCAGTAAGGATAGGAAACAACACCTCCTCCACGATCATCCTCAACATCGGTGCCCCACAAGGCTGTGTTCTCAGCTCCCTACACTCTTTATACACCTATTACTGTGTGGTAAATTCCCCTTCAATTCAATTTTCAAGTTTGCTGACAACATTGCCGTACTGGGTCGGATCTCAAACAATGACGAGACAGAGAACAGGAATGAGATAGAGAATCTGGTGAACTGGTGCAGCAACAATAATCTCTCCCTCAATGTCAACAAAATGAAGGAGCTTATCATCGACTTCAGGAAGCATAAAGGAGAACATGCCCCTGTCTACATCAATTGGGACGAAGTAGAAAGGGTCGAGAACTTCAAGTTTTTAGATGTCCAGATCACCAACAACCTGTCCTGGTCCCCCCCACGCCGACACGATAGTTAAGAAAGGCCACCAACGTCCCTACTTTCTCAGAAGATTAAGGAAATTTGGCATGTCCGCTACAACTCTCACCAACTTTTACAGATGCACCATAGAAAGCATTCTTCCTGGTTGTATCACAGCTTGGTATGGGCTCCTGCTCTGCCCAAGACCGCAAGGAACTACAAAAGGTTGTGAATGTAGCCCAATCCATCACGCAAACCAGCCTCGCGTCCATTGACTCTGTCTACACTTCCCGCTGCCTCGGCAAAGCAGCCAGCATAATTAAGGACCCCCCACACACCCCGGACATTCTCCCACCTTCTTCCGTCGGGAAAAAGATACAAAAGTCTGAGGTCACGTACCAACCGACTCAAGAACAGCTTCTTCCCTGCTGCTGTCAGACTTTTGAATGGACCTGACTCGCATTAAGTTGATCTTTCTCTACATCCTAGCTATGACTGTAACACTACATTCTGCACCCTCTCCTTTCCTTCTCTATGAACGGTATGCTTTGTCTGTATAGCACGCAAGAAACAATACTTTTCACTGTATGTTAACACATATGACAATAATAAATCAAATCAGATCAGATCAATAAGGGCAATGCCATATGCCTTCTTTACCACCCTATCTACTTTTGAGACCACTTTCAGGGAGTTATGGACTAGAACCCCAAGATTCCTCTCTACATCAGTGCTGTTCAGGGTCCTGCCATTAGCTAAAAACTTGCCCTTAACATTTCATCTCCCAAAGTGCAGCACCTCACACTTACAAACAAAAAGGACTTGCCCGAATTAAACTCCATCTGCCCTTTCTCCGCCAATATCTGCAACTAATCTATATCCTGCTGTATCCTTTGACAATGTCTACACTATCCATACTTCCACCTATCGTTGTGTCATCTGCAAACTTACTAACCCACCCATCTATGTTTTCATCCAAGTCATTTATATATATCACAAACAGCAGAGGTCCCAGTACGGATCCCTGTGGAACACCAGTACAAAGAACAAAGAACAATACAGCACAGGAACAGGCCCTTCGGCCCTCCAAGCCCATGCCGCTCCCTGGTCCAACTAGACCATTCTTTTGTATCGGACAGTAGTTACGGACCTCCAGCCAGAAAAACACCCTTCCACCACTACTCTCTGACTTCTATGGGCAAGCCAATTCTGAATCCAAGCAGCCAAGTCACCATGGATCCCATGCATCTTAATCTTCTGGATGAGCCTACCAGGAGGGATCTTGTTGAAAGCCTGACTAAAATCCATGTACACAACATCCACTGCTCTACCCTCATCGATCACCTTCGTCGCCTCCTCAAAAAAATCAATCAAGTTAATAAGACATGACCTACTCTGCATAAAACCATGCTGAGGTTCCCTCATTAGGCCAGGCTTTTCCAAATGCGTATAAATCCTATCCCTAAGAATCCTCTCCAACAGCTTCTCAACCACCGATGTGAGACTTGCTGGTCTATAATTTCCTGCATTATCCCTTTTCCCTTTCTGAAACTGAGGAACAGCATTAGCTACTCGCCAGTCGTCCTGGACCTCTCCATGGCTGGTGAGGATACAAAGATCTTTGTCAGGGTCCCAGCAACTTGCCTCTCTCAATAACCTGGGGTGGATCCCATCGGGCCCTGGGGACTTATCCACCTTAATGCTCTTCAAGAGACCCAACACCACTTCTTTCTTGATCTCAAAATGCTCCAGTATATTAGCATGCTGCTCACTAATCTCACCATCCTCCATGTCCTTCTTCTCGGTGAACACTTCCTGCTTTCTTTATATTCCTCATGGGCTCAGTCTGATTTTAGCTTCCTAAACCTTTACTTATGCTTTTTTTCTTTTAACTAAATCTGAACTGTGAACATTAGACATTCATAATTGGGGCCACTCAGCCCCATGAGCAAGTTCCACCATTCTGTAACATAAGAACATAAGAACATAAGAAATAGGAGCAGGAGTAGGCCATCTAGCCCCTCGAGCCTGCCCCGCCATTCAATAAGATCATGGCTGATCTGACGTGGATCAGTACCACTTACCCGCCTGATCCCCATAACCCTTAATTCCCTTACCGATCAGGAATCCATCCATCCGCGCTTTAAACATATTCAGCGAGGTAGCCTCCACCACCTCAGTGGGCAGAGAATTCCAGAGATTCACCACCCTCTGGGAGAAGAAGTTCCTCCTCAACTCTGTCTTAAACCGACCCCCCTTTATTTTGAGGCTGTGTCCTCTAGTTTTAACTTCCTTACTAAGTGGAAAGAATCTCTCCGCCTCCACCCTGTCCAGCCCCCGCATTATCTTATAAGTCTCCATAAGATCCCCCCTCATCCTTCTAAACTCCAACGAGTACAAACCCAATCTCCTCAGCCTCTCCTCATAATCCAAACCCCTCATCTCCGGTATCAACCTGGTGAACCTTCTCTGCACTCCCTCCAATGCCAATATATCCTTCCTCATATAAGGGGACCAATACTGCACACAGTATTCCAGCTGCGGCCTCACCAATGCCCTGTACAGGTGCATCAAGACATCCCTGCTTTGATATTCTATCCCCCTCGCAATATAGGCCAATCACGGCTGATTCAATTGTAACCTCAATTGCACATTTGTACCGAACCCCGATAACCTTTCACCCCCTTGCTTACCAAGAATCTTTGCCACCTCTACCTTAAAAATATTCAAAGACTTTGCTTCCACTGCCTTTTGAGGAAGAAAGTTTCGGAGACTCACCATTCTCCACTTTAAATATGCGATCCCTTATTTTAAAACTCCTACTTATAGAGAGAGAGACCATAAGACAATCAGAAATAGAAGCAGGAGAAGATCATTCAGTCCTTCGAGCTGATCTAACATTTACTAAGTCCACTTTCCTGCCTTCTCTCTGGAACCCTTAATTCCCCGACTGATTAAAAACTTAAGGTTCTCAGTCTTGAAAATGTTCAAAGTCTCAACCTCCATAGCTCCCTGGGATAAAGAACTACAAAAATTCAACACTCTTTAGAGAAATAATTCTTCCTCAAATCCATCTCAAATGAAAACCCCCTTATTCTGCGACTCTGCTCTCTGTCCCATGAGTGGAAATATCCTCCAACATTGACCCTGTCGAATCCCCTAAGAATCTGATATGTTTCAATCAGATCACCTCTCATTCTGCTGAACTCCAAGGAGAACAGACCCAACCTGTTTAATCTTTCCTCATACGCAGTCCTCCATACCCGGAATCATCTGTGATGGTAAGGCATTTGATGACGTCCTAGATTTGAGTACGGGAGCAAGGGTGTCTTGATATTGAGAGATTGAGTCAAAGAAAAATACAGCACAGGAACAGGCCCTTCGGCCCTCCAGGCCGACACCGACCATGATGTCCCAACCAAACTAAAAGAAATACCTTCTGTCCTTACTCGCTCCCTATCCCTCTATCCCCTCCCTATTCATGGACCCATCCAGATGCCTCTTAAATGTTGCTAATGTTCCTGCTTCCACCACCTCCTCTGGCAGCGCGTTCCAGACACCCACCACTCTCTGTGTGAAAAACTTCCCCCGCACATCCCCCTTAAACTGTCCCCCTCTCACCTTGAGCCTGTGCCCCCTTGTAACGACACTTCCACCCTGGGGAAAAGCCTCTGACTATCCACCATGTCTGTGCCTCTCATCATTTTGTAGCCCCTCTATCAGGTCTCCCCTCAGCCTCCGTCTTTCCAGTGAAAACAATCCTCTCCTCATAGCCGACACCCTCTGGTAGTGTGGTTACCAGATTGGATTCACTGGAGTTCAGAAGAATGTGGGGATCTCATAGAAACCTATAAACATTGGAACTGGTTCTGGGGGAGATGGGACCAGGATAAATCGGATGGCCTACACCTGGGCAGTCCTGACTGGTTCTGGGCAGTCCTGACTGGTTCAAGTCAGGCAACCCTGACTTCTTTAAGAAAGTAAGAAGTTTAACAACACCAGGTTAAAGTCCAACAGGTTTATTTGGTAGCAAAAGCCACACATCATTCTTTAAGAAACCCAGATATAATCTACGGAGATCCATCAAAGATGCCAAAAGACAGGTCTGCAAGACACAACAGGCGAAAAGATGAAGGCGTGTAAAATCGCCGGCTCCAACTCACCCCTCCCTGATAGAACATAGAACATAGAAAGTCACAGCACAAACAGGCCCTTCGGCCCACAAGTTGCGCCGATCACATCCCCACCTCTAGGCCTATCTATAGCCCTCAATCCCATTAAATCCCATGTACTCATCCAGAAGTCTCTTAAAAGACCCCAACGAGTTTGCCTCCACCACCACCGACGTCAGCCGATTCCACTCACCCACCACCCTCTGAGTGAAAAACTTACCCCTGACATCCCCCCTGTACCTACCCCCCAGCACCTTAAACCTGTGTCCTCTCGTAGCAACCATTTCAGCCCTTGGAAATAGCCTCTGAGAGTCCACCCTATCCAGACCCCTCAACATCTTGTAAACCTCTATCAGGTCACCTCTCATCCTTCGTCTCTCCAGGGAGAAGAGACCAAGCTCCCTCAACCTATCCTCATAAGGCATGCCCCCCAATCCAGGCAACATCCTTGTAAATCTCCTCTGCACCCTTTCAATGGCTTCAACATCTTTCCTGTAATGAGGTGACCAGAACTGCGCGCAGTACTCCAAGTGGGGTCTAACCAGGGTCCTATAAAGCTGCAGCATTATCTCCCGACTCCTAAACTCAATCCCTCGATTAATGAAGGCTAGTACGCCATACGCCTTCTTGACCGCATCCTCCACCTGCGAGGCCGATTTAAGAGTCCTATGGACCCGGACCCCAAGGTCCTTCTGATCCTCTACACTGCTAAGAATGGTACCCTTCATTTTATACTGCTGCTCCATCCCATTGGATCTGCCAAAATGGATCACTACACACTTATCCGGGTTGAAGTCCATCTGCCACTTCTCCGCCCAGTCTTGCATTCTATCTATGTCTCGCTGCAACTTCTGACATCCCTCCAAACTATCCACAACACCACCTACTTTGGTGTCGTCAGCAAACTTACCAACCCATCCCTCCACTTCCTCATCCAGGTCATTTATGAAAATGACAAACAATGAACTCAATCCATTCTACCCTCGTTTTGAGCAAGAGGTCAGCGAGAGCACGCCCCCCACCCTGGAAGCCCTGGATGAACCTGTATCTGGGGTCACCATTGCAGATGTCAGAGCAGCTTTCCCGAAGGTCAACCCACGGAAAGTGACTGGCCCGGATGGGGTACCCGGACGAGCACTCAGATCCTGTGCGGATCAGCTGGCGGGGGTATTCGCAGACATCTTCAACCTCCCTTTACAACAATCTGAGGTCCCCATCTGCTTCAAGAAGACGACCATCATCCTGGTACCCAAGAAAAACCAAGCAGCGTGCCTTAATGACTATCGGCCGGTGGCTCTGACATCCATCATTATGAAGTGCTTTGAAAGGTTAGTCATGGCACGAATCAATTCCAGCCTCCCGGACTACCTGGATCCACTACAGTTCACCTACCGCCGCAACAGGTCCACAGCAGACGCCATTTCCCTGGCCCTGCACTCAACCCTGGAACACCTAGTTAACAAGGACACCTGTGTCAGACTCCTATTCATAGACTACATCTCAGCTTTTAACACCATTATTCCCACAAAACTCATCTCCAAACTCCATGGCCTGGGCCTCGGCACCTCCCTCTGCGACTGGATCCTGAACTTCCTAACTCACAGACCACAATCAGTAAGGATAGGCAACAACACCTCCTCCACGATCATCCTCAACACCGGTGCCCCACAAGGCTGTGTTCTCTGCCCCCTACTATACTCCTTATACACCTATGACTGTGCGGCCAAATTCCCCTCCAATTCGATTTTCAAGTTTGCTGATGACACCACTGTAGTGGGTCGGATCTCAAACAATGAGACAGAGTACAGGAATGAGATAGAGAATCTGGTGAACTGGTGCAGCAACAATAATCTCTCCCTCAATGTCAACAAAACAAAGGAGATTGTCATCGACTTCAGGAAGCGTAGTGGAGAACATGCCCCTGTCTACATCAACGGGAGCAAAGTAGAAATTGTCAAGAGCTTCAAGTTATTAGATGTCCAGATTCTGGTTCCCCCATGCCGACACTATAGTTAAGAAAGCCCCACCAACGCCTCTACTTTCTCAGAAGACTAAGGAAATTCGGCATGTCTGCTATGACTCTCATCAACTTTTACAGATGCACCATAGAAAGCATTTTCTGGTTGTATCACAGCTTGGTGTGGCTCCTGCTCTGCCCAAGACCGCAAAGAACTACAAAGGGTTTTGAATGTAGCCCAATCCATCACGCAAACCAGCCTCCCATCCATTGACTCTGTCTACACTTCCTGCTGCCTCGGCAAAGCAGCCAGCATAATCAAGGATCCCACGCACCTCGAAAATTCTCTCTTCCACCTTCTTCCAGGAAAAAGATACAAAAGTCTGAGGTCACGCACCAACCGACTCAAGAACAGCTTCTTCCCTGCTGCTGTCAAACTTTTGAATGGACCTCCCTCGCATTCAGTTGATCTTTCTCTACACCCGAGCTATGACTGTAACACTACATTCTGCACTCTTTCTTTGCCTGCTCTATGAACGGTATGCTTTGTCTGAATAGCGCGCAAGAAACAATACTTTTCACTGTATACGAATACATGTGACAATAATAAATCAAATCAAATCAAATCAAATCAAATCAAACTGGGCAGGACCAGAACCAATGTCCTTGGGGGAGTGTTTGCCCGTGCTGTTGGGGAGGATTTAAACTGATGTGGCAGGGGGATGGGAACCGATGCAGGAAGTCAGAAAGGCATTGGTGAGGCCGAATTTGGAGTATTGTGGACAGTTTTGGTCACCTAGTTACAGGAAGGATGTAAATAAGATTGAAAGAGTGCAGAGAAGGTTCACAAGGATGTTGCCGGGACTTGAGAAGCTGAGTTACAGAGAGAGATTGAATAGGTTGGGACTTTATTCCCTGGAGCGTAGAAGATTGAGGGGAGATTTGATAGAGGTGTATAAGATTTTGATGGGTATAGATAGAGTGAATGCAAGCAGGCTTTTTCCACTGAGGCTAGGGGAGAAAAAAACCAGAGGGCATGGGTTAAGGGTGAAAGGAGAAAAGTTTAAAGGGAATATTAGGGGGGGCTTCTTCACGCAGAGAGTGGTGGGAGTGTGGAATGAGCTGCCGGATAAAGTGGTAAATGCGGGGTCACTTTTAACATTTAAGAAAAACTTGGACGGGTTCATGGATGAGAGGGGTGTGGAGGGATATGGTCCAAGTGCAGGTC
Organism: Mustelus asterias; assembly: GCF_964213995.1. Taxonomy (NCBI): domain Eukaryota; kingdom Metazoa; phylum Chordata; class Chondrichthyes; order Carcharhiniformes; family Triakidae; genus Mustelus; species Mustelus asterias. The sequence goes on from NW_027590643.1 coordinate 72,942, forward strand.
AGTGGGACTCGGCATAAAATGGTTCGGCACAGACAAGAAGGGCCAAAAGGCCTGTTTCTGAGCTGTAATTTTCTATGGTTCTATGGAAGTAAAGTGGGGACAGAAACTAAAGGCAGGAAGGGGAAAAGTGGAAGGCAGAGAAACTAAAGACAAAAATCAAAAAGGGTACATCATAATTCTAAGAGGGCAATAAATGTGCAGACAGTCAGTAATGGATATGATGTAATTGGGATCACGGAGACCTGGCTCCAGGGATAGGAATTCAACAACCAGGGGATTCAATATTCAGGAAAGACAGAAAGGAAAGGGGATGGGGTAGCGTTGCTGGTTAAAGAGGGGAGTTACGCAGTAGTACGGAAGGACATTAGCCCGGACGATGTGGAATCTGTATGGGTGGAACTGCGGAACACCAAAGGACTAAAAACACAATTGGGAGTTGTGTACAGACCACCAAACAGTAGGAGTGAGGTTGGGGTGGCATCAAGCAGGAAATTAGAGATGAGTGCAGTAAGGGTACAGCTGCTATCATGGGTGACTTCAATCTGCATACTGATAGCAAACTGGTAGCAATGCAATGGAAGAGGATTTCCTGGAATGTATAAGGGATGGTTTTCTTGACCAATATGTGGAGGAACCAACTAGAGAGCAGGCCATCCTACACTAGGTATTGTGTAATGAGAGAGGATTAATTAGCAACCTTATGGTGCGCGATCCTTTGGGAAAGAGTGACCAATTCTTTATTAAGATGGACAAAGAACAAAGAACAAAGAACAGTACAGCACAGGAAACAGGCCCTTCGGCCCTCCAAGCCTGTGCCGCTCCTTGGTCCAACTAGACCAATCGTTTGTATCCCTCCATTCCCAGGCTGCTCATGTGACTATCCAGGTAAGTCTTAAACGATGTCAGCGTGCCTGCCTCCACCACCCTACTTGGCAGCGCATTCCAGGCCCCCACCACCCTCTGTGTAAAAAACATCCCTCTGATGTCTGAGTTATACTTCGCCCCTCTCACCTTGAGCCCGTGACCCCTCGTGATCGTCACCTCCGACCTGGGAAAAAGCTTCCCACTGTTCACCCTATCTATACCCTTCATAATCTTGTACACCTCTATTAGATCTCCCCTCATTCTCCGTCTTTCCAAGGAGAACAACTCCAGTCTACCCAATCTCTCCTCATAGCTAAGACCCTCCATACCAGGCAACATCCTGGTAAACCTTCTCTGCACTCTCTCCAATGCCTCCACGTCCTTCTGGTAGTGCGGCGACCAGAACTGGACGCAGTACTCCAAATGTGGCCTAACCAGCGTTCTATACAGCTGCATCATCAGACTCCAGCTTTTATACTCTATACCCCGTCCTATAAAGGCAAGCATACCATATGCCTTCTTCACCACCTTCTCCACCTGTGTTGCCACCTTCAAGGATTTGTGGACTTGCACACCTAGGTCCCTCTGTGTTTCTATACTCCTGATGACTCTGCCATTTATTGTATAACTCCTCCCTACATTATTTCTTCCAAAATGCATCACTTCGCATTTATCCGGACTAAACTCCATCTGCCACCTCTCCGCCCAATTTTCCAGCCTATCTATATCCTGCTGTATTGCCCGACAATGCTCTTCGCTATCCGCAAGTCCAGCCATCTTCGTGTCATCCGCAAACTTGCTGATTACACCAGTTACACCTTCTTCCAAATCATTTATATATATCACAAATAGCAGAGGTCCCAGTACAGAGCCCTGCGGAACACCACTGGTCACAGACCTCCAGCCAGAAAAAGACCCTTCGACCACTACCCTCTGTCTCCTATGGCCAAGCCAGTTCTCCACCCATCTAGCCACTTCTCCTTGTATCCCATGAGCCTTAACCTTCTTAACCAACCTGCCATGTGGGACTTTGTCAAATGCCTTATTGAAATCCATATAGACGACATCCACGGCCCTTCCTTCATCAACCGTTTTTGTCACTTCCTCAAAAAACTCCACCAAATTTGTAAGGCACGACCTCCCTCTTACAAAACCATGCTGTCTGTCACTAATGAGATTGTTCCGTTCTAAATGCACATACATCCTGTCTCTAAGAATCCTCTCCAACAACTTCCCTACCACGGACGTCAAGCTCACTGGCCTATAATAACCCGGGTTATCCCTGCTACCCTTCTTAAACAACGGGACCACATTCGCTATCCTCCAATCCTCAGGGACCTCACCCGTGTCCAACGAAGCGACAAAGATTTCCGTCAGAGGCCCAGCAATTTCATCTCTCGTCTCCCTGAGCAGTCGAGGATAGATGCCATTAGGCCTTGGGGCTTTGTCAGTTTTAATGTTCCCTAAAAAACCTAACACTTCCTCTCTTGTAATGGAGATTTTCTCTAACGGGTCAACACCTCCCTCCGAGACACTCCCGGTTAACACGCCCCTCTCCTTCGTGAATACCGATGCAAAGTATTCATTTAGGAACTCCCCTATTCCCTTGGGTTCTAAGCATAATTCCCCTCCTTTGTCCCTGAGAGGTCCGATTTTCTCCCTGACAACTCTTTTGTTCCTAACGTATGAATAGAATGCCTTAGGATTCTCCTTAATCCTGCCTGCCAAGAACATCTCGTGACCTCTTTTTGCCCTTCTAACTCCCCGTTTGAGTTCTTTCCTACTCTCTCTGTATTCCTCCAGAGCTCCATCTGTTTTCAGTTGCCTGGACTTAACGTACGCCTCTCTTTTCATTTTAATCAGCTCCTCAATTTCCCTGGTTATCCACAGCTCTTGAATCCTACCTTTCCTATCTTTCCTTTTTACAGGCACATGCCTATCCTGCAGCCTTATCAATAGTTCCTTAAACAGTGACACAGTTAAGTCAGAGACGAGGGTCCTGAACTGGAGGAAAGCATCCTTCGATGGTATGAGACGCGCATTGGTTAGGATAAGCTGGCAAAGGATACTTAAGGGGTTGACAGTGGATAGGCAATGGCAGACATTTAAAGAACACATGGATGAACTTCAATGACTTCATGGACTTCAGTTAGGTCTTTGACAAGGTCCCTCATGGCAGACTGGTGCAGAAGGTGAAGTCGCATGGGATCAGAGGTGAGCTGGTAAGGTGGATACAAAACTGGCTCGGTCAAAGAAGACAGAGGGTAGCAGTGGAAGGGTCTGTTTCTGAATGGAGGGCTGTGACAAGTGGCGTTCCTCAGGGATCAGGGCTGGGACCTTTGCTGTTTGTAATATATATATAAATGATTTGGAGGAAAATGTAACTGGTTTGATTAATAAGTTTGCGGACAACACAAAGGTTGGTAGATTTGCGGATAGCGATGAGGACCATCAGAGGATACAGCAGGATATAGATCAGTTGGAGACGTGGGCGGAGAGATGGCAGATGGAGTTTAATCCGGACAAATGTGAGGTAATGCATTTTGGAAGGTCTAATACAGATAGGAAATATACAGTAAATGGCAGAACCCTTAAGAGTATTGATAGGCAGAGGGATCTGGGTGTACAGGTACACAGGTCACTGAAAGTGGCAATGCAGGTGGAGAAGGTAGTCAAGAAGGCATACGGCATGCTTGCCTTCATCGGCCGGGGTATTGAGATTAAAAATTGGCAAGTCATGTTCCAGCTTTATAGAACCTTAGTTAGGCCGCACTTGAAATATAGTGTTCAATTCTGGTCGCCACACTACCAGAAGGATGTGGAGGCTTTGGAGAGGGTACAGAAATGATTTACCAGGATGTTGCCTGGTTTGGAGGGCATTAGTTATGAGGAGAGGTTGGAGAAACTCGGTTTGTTCTCACTGGAACGACGGAGGTTGAGGGGAGACCTGATAGAAGTCTAGAAGATTATGAGAGGCATGGACAGAGTGGATAGTCAGAAGTTTTTTCCCAGGGTGGAAGAGTCAATTACTAGGGGGCACAGGTTTAAGGTGCGAGGGGCAAGGTTTAAAGGAGATGTATGAGGCAGATTTTTTACACGGAGGGTGGTGGGTGCCTGGAACTCGCTGCCGGGGAGGTAGTGGAAGCGGATACGGTAGTGAGTTTTAAGGGGCATCTGGACAAATACATGAATAGGATGGGAATAGAGGGATATGGTCCCCGGAAGGGTAGGGGGTTTTAGTTAAGTCGGGCAGCATGGTCGGTGCAGGCTTGGAGGGCCGAAGGGCCTGTTCCTGTGCTGTAATTTTCTTTGTTCTTTCTAGTTTAATAATATCCTTTCTATAATAGGGTGACCAGAATTGTACACAGTATTGCAAGTGTAGCTTTACCAATGTCTTGTATAACCTCTGCTTAACATTCCGGTATTTTAGACGGACAGAAGGGGAAACAAAAGGGATGGGGAGTCGCATTGCTGATTCGGGAGCACAGCACGGCTGTGTTGAGGGAGGAGACATTGGAGGGTTCCTGTCGTGAGGCATTATGGGTGGAGCTCAGGAATAGAACATAGAACAGTACAGCACAGAACAGGCCCTTCGGCCCTCAAGGTTGTGCCGAGCTTTGTCCAAAACCAAGATCAAGCTATCCCACTCCCTATCATTCTGGTGTGCTCCATGTGAACATTAGTCTGTGCTGTGTTAAATCTGTGAAAAGAGCTTTTGTTGTCTATTGGTTTTGATTTTTTTAAATTCATAGAATCATAGAAACCCTACAGTGCAGAAGGAAGCCATTCGGCCCATTGAGTCTGCACCGACCACAATCCCACCCAGGCCCTACCCCTACATATTTACCTGCTAATCCCTCTCACTTACGCATCTTAGGACTCTAAGGGGCAATTTTTAACCTGGCCAATCAACCTAACCTGCACATCTTTGGACTGTGGGAGGAAACCGGAGCACCCGGAGGAAACCCACGCAGACACGAGGAGAATGTGCAAACTCCACACAGACAGTGACCCGAGCCGGGAATCGAACCCGGGACCCTGGAGCTGTGAAGCAGCAGTGCTAACCACTGTGCTACCGTGCCGCCCACTATGTGCATAGAACATAGAACAGTATAATAGGAAGGGTGAAGTCACAATGTTGGGAGTGGACGATACACCTCCCGACAGCCGGCAGGAGACAGAGGAGCAGCTGTGTAGTCAGATACTGGAAAGGTGTGTAAAAAGCAGGGTCGTTGTGATGGGTGACTTGAACTTCCCCCATACTGACTGGGACTCCCTTACAGCCAGGGGCTCGGATGGAGGGCAGTACGTTGACAATCCAAGCAGGGAGAGGGCCGTGCTAGACTGGGTATTAGGGAATGAGCCGGGCCAGGGGATCGATGTTTCAGTGGGGGAGCATTTTGGGATTAGCGACATCATTCCATAAGATTTTGGGTGGTGATGGATAAGGACAGGAGTGGCCCTCGGATCTGGGTGCTTAACTGGGTGAGGGGCCAATTCCATCCCAATTAGACCGGAACTGGGGAATGTGGATTGGGAGCCGCTATTTGAGGGCAAATCCACGTCTGGAATGTGGGAGGCTTTTAAAGGCCGGTTGATTGAAGTGCAGGACAGGCATGTTCCCGCAAAAATGAAGGATAGAAATGGCAGGATTCGGGAACCATGGATGACAAGGGAAATTATAAGCTCAGTCAAAAGGGATAAGGAGGCATACGATAGGTCTCGATATCTAAAAACTGACAAAACCCTTGTGGAATATAGTGACAGTCGGAAGGAAATTAAACGTGGAATTAGCAGAGCTAAAAGGGGCCATAAAATGTCTTCAGCAAAGGATCAAGGAGAATCCCAAGGTTTCTTATGCATATATCAGGAGCAAGAGGGTAGCAAGAGAAAGAGTAGGGTCCACTCGAGGACAACGGAGGGAAGTTATGCGTGGAACCACAGCAAGTGGGTGAGATCCTTAATGAATACTTTGTATCGGTATTCACCAAGGAGAAGGACATGATGGATGTTGAGGTCAGGGATGGGTGTGTGAACACTCTAGAGAACATCAATATATCAAGGGAGGAAGTGTTGAGTATCCTAAATTGTGTTAAGGTAGACAAGTTCCTGGGGCTGGATATCCCAGGTTACTGCGGGAGGCAAGGGAAGAAGCTGATATCTTCACTTCCTCTTTGACCACAGGCGAGGTTCCAGAGGACTGGAGAATAGCCAATGTTGTTCCCTTGTTTAAGAAAGGAAGCAAGGATAATCCAGGAAATTATAGGCCGGTGAGCCTGACATCAGTGGTGGGGAAGCTTTTGGAGAAGATACTGAGGGACAGAATAGACACACATTTGGAGGAAAATGGACTAGTTAGTGACAGGCAGCATGGTTTTGTACGGGGAAGGTCAGGTCTCACCAACTTGATTGAGTTTTTTGAAGAGGTGACAAAGATAATTGCTGAGGGAAGGGCTGTGGATGTAGTTTATGTGGACTTTAGTCAGGCGTTTGACAAGGCCCCACATGGCAGACTGGTACAAAAACTAAAATCACATGTGATTCGGGGTGGGCTGGCTGGATGGATACAGAACTGGCTTGGTTATAGAAGACAGAGAGTAGCGATGGAAGGGTCATAGGGTCGTAGAGGTTACAGCATGGAAACAGGCCCTTTGGCCCAACTTGTCCATGCTGCCCCTTTTTTTAATCACTAAGCTAGTCGTAATTGCCCGCGTTTGGCCCGTATCCCTCTATACCCATGTAACTCTCTAAATGCTTTTTAAAAGACAAAATTGTACCCGCCTCTACTACTATCTCTGGCAGCTTGTTCCAGATACTCACCACCCTCTGTGTGAAAAAATTGCCCCTCTGGACACTTTTATATCTCTCCCCTCTCACCTTAAACCTATGCCCTCTAGTTTTAGACTCCCCTACCTTTGCGAAAAGATATTGACTATCTAGCTGATCTGTGCCCCTCATTATTTTATAGACCTCTATAAGATCACCCCTCAGCCTCCTACGCTCCAGAGAAAAAGGTCCCAGTCTATCCAGCCTCTCCTTATAACTCAATCCATCAAGTCCCGGTAACATCCTAGTAAATCTTTTCTGCACTCTTTCTAGTTTAATAATATCCTTTCTATGATAGGGTGATCAGAACTGTACACAGTATTCCAAGTGTGGCCTTACCAATGTCTTGTACAAATTCAACAAGACATTCCAACTCCTGTATTCAATGTTCTGACCAATGAAACCAAGCATGCTGAATGCCTTCTTCACCACTCTGTCCACCTGTGACTCCACTTGCAAGGTGCTATGAACCTGTACCCCTAGATCTCTTTGTTCTATAACTCTCCCCAATGACCTACCATTAACTGAATAAGTCCTGCCCTGGTTCGATCGACCAAAATGCATCACCTCGCATTTATCTAAATTAAACTCCATCTGCCATTCATCAGCCCACTGGCCCAATTGATCAAGATCCTGTTGCAATCGGAGATAACTTTCTTCACTGTCCACTATGCCACCAATCCTGGTGCTTACTAACCATGCCTCCAATATTCTCATCTAAATCATTAATATTAATGACAAATAACAGTGGACCCAGCACTGATCCCTGAGGCACACCGCTGGTCACAGGCTCCAGTTTGAGAAACAACCCTCTACAACCACCCTCTGGCTTCTGTTATCAAGCCAATTTTGTATCCAATTGGCTTCCTCACCCTGGATCCCGTGAGATTTAACCTTCTGCAACAACCTACCATGCGGTACCTTGTCAAAGGCCTTGCTAAAGTCCATGTAGACAACATCAACTGCACTGCCCTCATCTACCTTCTTGGTTACCCCTTCAAAAAACTCAATCAAATTTGTGAGACATGATTTTCCCCTCACAAAGCCATGCTGACTGTCCCTAATCAGTCCTTGCGTCTCTAAATGCCTGTAGATCCTGTCTCTCAAAATACCTTCCAAAGACTTACCGACCACAGGTGTGAGGCTCACCGGCCTGTAGTTCCCAGGCTTTTCCCTGCAGCCCTTTTTAAACAAAGGCACAACATTTGCCGCTCTCCAATCTTCATGCATCTCACTTGTGACAATCGATGATTCAAATATCTCTGGTAGGGGACCCACAATTTCCTCCCTAGCCTCCCACAATGTCCTGGGATATACTTCATCAGGTCCCGGGGATTTATCTACCTTGATGCGCTTTAAGACTTCCAGCACCTTTTTCTCTGTAATATTTACACTCCTCAAGACATCACTATTTATTTCCCCAAGTTGTCTAACATCCATGCTTTTCTCAACAGTAAATACTGATGAGAAATATTCATTTAGGATCTCACCCATCTCTTGTGGATCTGCACATTGATGACCTTGTTGATCCTTAAGAGGCCCTACTCTCTCCCTTGTTACTCTTTTGCCCTTTATGTATTTGTAGAAGCTCTTTGGATTCTCCTTTGCCTTATCTGCCAAAACAATCTCGTGTCCCCTTTTTGCCCTCCTGATTCTTCTCTTAACTCTACTCCTACACCCTCTATACTCTTCAAGGGATTCACTTGGTCCCAGTTACCTATGCACGTCATGTGTCTCCTTCTCCTTCTTGACCAGGGCCTCAATATCCCGAGTCATCCAGGGTTTCCTACTTCTGCCAGCCTTGCCCTTCACTCTAAGAGGAATGTGTTTACCCTGAACCCTGGTTAACACACTTTTGAAAGCCTCCTACTTACCAGACGTCCCTTTGCCTTCCCACAGACTCCCCCAATTAACTTTTGAAAGTTCCTGCCTGATACCATCAAAATTGGCCTTGCCCCAATTTAGAATTTTAACTTTTAGGCCAGACCTATCATTCTCCATAGCTATCTTAAAACTTATAGAATTATGGTCACTGGTCTCAAAGTGATCCCTCACTAACACTTCTGACACCTGCCCTTTCTTATTTCCCAAGAGGATGTCAAGTTTTGCCCCCTCTCTAGTCGGGCCATCCACTGACTGAATGAGAAATTCCTCCTGAATACACTCAACAAATTTCTCTCCATCCAACCCTCTAATACTATGGCTATCCCAGTCAATGTTGGGAAAGTTAAAATCTCCCACTATTACCACCCTATTTTTCTTGGAGCTATCTGTAATCTCCTTACATATTTGCTCCTCAATTTCCCGCTGACTATTTGGGGGCCTATAGTACAACCCTATCAAAGTGATTTCCCCCTTCTTATTTCTCAGTTCTACCCATATAGACTCAGTGGCCGAACCCTCGGATATATCCCCTCTCAGTACGGCCGTGATGTTTTCCTAATCAAAAGTGCAACTCCCCCTCCTCTCTTACCTCCTGTTCTATCTTTCCTATAGCATCTGTACCCTGGGACATTGAGCTGCCAGTCCTGTCCCTCCCTTAGCCATGTTTCAGTAATTGCTATAATATCCCAGTCCCATGTACCCATCCATGCCCTGAGTTCATCTGCCTTGCCCGTCAGGCCTCTTGCATTGAAATAAATGCAGTTTAATCTGGACTTCCCTTGCTCTTTGCTCTGCTTTTGCCTGATCTGTCTCATCATTAAGGTAGGAAGGCTTTTAGAGTTTAGTTAGTAGCTGAATATATTGCAGTTGAAGATTAGAAGCTGGGGAGGGAACGTTGCTCAGCTCTGACAAATGAAAAGCTGGACAGGACACGGGGGCTGCAAAAAGACAGACTTTCCAAAGAACTAGATAAAGTCTAAACAAGTCTGAGTGGCACGGTGCCACAATGGTTGGCACTGATGCATCACAGTGCCATGGATCAGGGTTTAATTCCCGGCTTGGGTCACTGTCTGTGAGGGGCCTGCACATTCTCCCCGTGTCTGCGTGGGTTTCTTCCGGGTGCTCCGGTTTCAAAGAACAAAGAAAATTACAGCACAGGAACAGGCCCTTCAGCCCTCCAAGCCTGCACCGACCATGCTGCTCGACTGAACTAAAACCCCCGACCCTTCCGGGGACCATATCCCTCTATTCCCATCCTATTCATCTACTTGTCAAGACGCCCCTTAAAAGTCACGACCGTATCCGCTCCCACTACCTCCCTCGGCAACGGGTTCCAGGCACCCACCACCCTCTGTGTAAAAAATCTGCCTCGTACATCTCCTTTAAACCTTGCCCCTCGCGCCTTAAACCTGTGCCCCCTAGAAATTGACTCTTCCACCCTGGGAAAAAACTTTTGACTATCCACTCTGTCCATGCCCCTCATAATCTTGTAGACTTCTATCAGGTCACCCCTCAACCTCCGTCGCTCCAGTGAGAAGAAACCAAGTTTCTCCAACCTGTCCTCATAGCTAATGCCCTCCATACCAGGCAACATCCTGGTAAATCTTTTCTGTACCCTCTCCAAAGCTCCACATCCTTCTGGTAGTGTGGCGACCAGAATTGAACACTATATTCCAAGTGCGGCCTAACTAAGGTTCTATAAAGCTGCAACATGACTTGCCAATTTTTAAACTCAATGCCCTGGCCGATGAAGGCAAGCATGCCGTGTGCCTTCTTGACTACCTTCTCCACCTGCATTGCCACTTTCAGTGACCTGTGTACCTGTACACCCAGATCCCTCTGCCTATCAATACTCTTAAGGGTTCTGCCATTTACTGTATATTTCCTATCTGTATTAGACCTTCCAAAATGCATTACCTCACATTTGTCCGGATTAAACTCCATCGGCCATCTCTCCGCCCAAGTCTCCAACTGATCTATATCCTGCTGTATCCTCTGATGGTCCTCATCGCTATCCGCAAATCCACCAACCTTTGTGTTGTCCGCAAACTTACTAATCAATCCAGTTACATTTTCCTCCAAATCATTTGTATATATTACAAACAGCAAAGGTCCCAGCACTGATTCCTGAGGAACACCACTTGTCACAGCCCTCCATTCAGAAACACACCCTTCCACTGCTACCCTCTGTCTTCTTTCATAGAATCATTAAAAACCCTGCAGTGCAGAAGGAGGCCATTCGGCCCCTCAAGTCTGGACCACAATCCCACCCAGGCCCTACCCCCATATTCACCCGCTAATCCCTCTCAGGACACTAAAGGGGCAATTTAGCACGGCCAATAAACCTAACCCGCACATCTTTGGACTGTGGGAGGAAACCGGAGCACCCGGAGGAAACCCACGCAGACACGAGGAGAATGTGCAAACTCCACACAGACAGTGACCCGAGCCGGGAATCGAACCCGGGACCCTGGAGCTGTGAAGCAGCAGTGCGAAACACTGTGCCAGCGTGCCGCCCCCTGTCTCTGGCACTGTGAGGCGACAGTGCTAACCACTGTGCGACCGTGCCACCCTTTGACCGAGCCAGTTCTGTATCCACCTTGCCAGCTCACCTCTGATCCCGTGTGACTTCATCATCTGTACCAGTCTGCACCATTCCTCCCGCAGTCCGAGAGACGTGCTGGTTAGGGTGCATTGGCCGTGCTAAATTCTCCCTCAGTGTAACCCGAACAGGCACCGGAGTGTGGAGACTCGGGGATTTTCACAGCAGCTTCATTGCAGTGTTAATGTAAGCTTACTTGTGATACTAATAAATAAACTTTAAAACTTTAAAGGATGGAGGACCCTTAGCAAAACGAGTGAACAGCTTCCTCACACCCTTCGGAAACAGCCCACGCGGCAACCCAAAACTCGCCAGCAATATTGGCCGGGATTCTCGGACCTCGCCAGTGGCTGGGATTCTGCAGGTCCTGCTGCTGTGAATGGAGGTTTAGCTGAGCGCCAAATTCCCCGTTCCCGCTGGCAGTGACACTGGAGAATTCCGGCCAAATTCCCTGTTCCCGCTGGCAGTGACACTGGAGAATTCCGGCCAAATTCCCTGTTCCCGCTGGCAGTGACACTGGAGAATTCCGGCCAAATTCCCCGTTCCCACTGGCAGTGACATTGGAGAATTCCGGCCACTATTTTCAAAAGTGAAGTTGCGAACCAAATTTGATTTGCTCTTCTAGAACATAAGAACATAAGAAATAGGAGCAGGAGTCGGCCATCTGGCCCCTCGGGCCTGCCCCGCCATTCAATAAGATCATGGCTGATCTGAAGTGGATCAGTTCCACTTACCCGCCTGCTCCCCATATCCCCTAATTCCCTTATCGATCAGAAAACTATCTACCCGTGATTTAAACATATTCAACGAGGAAGCCTCCACCACTTCAATGGGCAGAGAATTCCAGAGATTCACTACCCTCTGAGAGAAGAAGTTCCCCCTCAACTCTGTTCTGAACCGGCCCCCCCTTATTTTGAGGCTGTGCCCTCTAGTTCTGGTTTCCCTTCTAAGTGGAAAGAATCTCTCCACCTCTACCCTATCCAGCCCCCTCATTATCTTATATGTCTCTATAAGATCACCCCTCATCCTTCTAAACTCCAACGAGTACAGACCCAATCTGTTTAATCTCTCCTCAGAAGCTACACCCCTCATCTCCGGTATCAACCTGGTTAACCTTCTCTGCACTCCCTCCAAGGCCAATATATCCTTTCGCAAATAAGGGGACCAATACTGCACACAGTACTCCAGTTGCGGCCTCACCAGTGCCTTGTACAGTTGCAGCAAGACCTCCCTGCTTTTATATTCTATCCCCCTCGCGATAAAGGCCAACATTCCATTCGCCTTCTTGATCACCTGCTGCACCTGCAGACTGAGTTTTTGCGATTCGTGCACAAGGACCCCCAGGTCCCTCTGCACAGTCGCACGATGTAATTTTTCTCCATTTAAATAATACTCCATTTTCTCCATTTAAATAATACTTCTCACTTGACATTTCAACCATAACGAAACAAAGTCATTCGCTGTGAACAAACATCGAAACCAAGACGTTTTGATCGAGGATGAAGAGAGTTTTAGCAATAAACTACTCTTCAAGTGAGAAGAGGGTACCTCGAAGACAGGCCCTATTTCACACACGGTGCAAACTGAGAATGAGAGAGTTTGAAGGAGGCACACAGATCAAATCCTCACTTCAACACCAAAATTTGCAGTCTGAGAGGCCAACACCCAACACTCTAGGTTTGGAAACCCCTGAACTTTTGACCACAAATAAGTCAAACTCAGATTCTACACCAGTTGAACCAGCGACATCCGTAGAAACTGAAGGGGAACCAACTTCATCAGATGATGTGCCTGAGCAAAGTGGTGAACAGACTATCAAGAACGTGAGAGCAAGACTCCTGAATGATAGATTCTGCCAAAGTGGAACCAATATCCACCTGACTCTCACACTGACTGGACACATATATATATATATAAATATATATAGAAAACTGAAGACAGTGACACGTGGTAAAAGAATCGTTGTTCACCATGAGTAAGAGTTAAAGTCAATGTGAGTTGTTGTACTAGTGGAGGAAAGATGTTATTATTGTAAACCAATGCATCTCTGGGGCAGCGTGTCACATGATTACATGGTGACATAATCAGAAAAACCTGGGAGATTTTCTCTCTCTTCCACCTTGGACTGGAAGCAAATAACACGGAGGCAATGAAGCTCTAGTAACTGGTTCAGTGACCCACTGTGGGACAATCCCTTCATTCTTTTATCCTTGCTGCTAAAGTGAGCTGCCTACTTCAATCTACAACATTACTGTGCAGAGAGAGGGTGATGGCGTGTAAACAAGCTGCAGAAGCTTCAGCAGACTTCAGAGGTAAATCAAAACTTTGCCACCATCTTCATACAGTCTAAGGATCGATAGTTCAAGCAGTTGTGAACAATTTGTTCAACACTCAATACAAAGTGAGAGTCAGTGTGTGTGGGACCCGTACCCCAGTGAGAGTCAGTGTGTGTGAAACCCGTACCCCAGTGAGAGTCTGTGTGTGTGGGACCCGTACCCCAGTGAGAGTCAGTGTGTGTGGGACCCGCACCCCAGTGAGAGTCAGTGTGTGTGGAACCCGTACCCCAGTGAGTGTCAGTGTGTGTGGGACCCGTACCCCAGTGAGAGTCAGTGTGTGTGAAACCCGTACCCCAGTGAGAGTCTGTGTGTGTGGGACCCGTACCCCAGTGAGAGTCAGTGTGTGTGGGACCCGTACCCCAGTGAGAGTCAGTGTGTGTGGAACCCGTACCCCAGTGAGAGTCAGTGTGTGTGGGACCCGTACCCCAGTGAGAGTCAGTGTGTGTGGGACCCGTACCCCAGTGAGAGTCAGTGTGTGTGGGACCCCGTACCCCAGTGAGAGTCAGTGTGTGTGGAACCCGTACCCCAGTGAGAGTCAGCGTGTGTGGGACCCGTACCCCAGTGAGAGTCAGCGTGTGTGGGACCCGTACCCCAGTGAGAGTCAGTGTGTGTGGAACCCATACCCCAGTGAGAGTCAGTGTGTGTGGAACCCGTACCCCAGTGAGAGTCAGTGTGTGGGACCCGTACCCCAGTGAGAGTCAGTGTGTGGGACCCGTACCCCAGTGAGAGTCAGTGTGTGGGACCGGTACCCCAGTGAGAGTCAGCGTGTGTGGGACCCGTACCCCAGTGAGAGTCAGCGTGTGTGGGACCCGTACCCCAGTGAGAGTCAGCGTGTGTGGGACCCGTACCCCAGTGAGAGTCAGTGTGTGTGGAACCCGTACCCCAGTGAGAGTCAGTGTGTGGGACCCGTACCCCAGTGAGAGTCAGTGTGTGGGACCCGTACCCCAGTGAGAGTCAGTGTGTGGGACCCGTACCCCAGTGAGAGTCAGTGTGTGGGACCCGTACCCCAGTGAGAGTCAGTGTGTGGGACCCGTACCCCAGTGAGAGTCAGTGTGTGGGACCCGTACCCCAGTGAGAGTCAGTGTGTGTGGGACCCGTACCCCAGTGAGAGTCAGTGTGTGTGGAACCCGTACCCCAGTGAGAGTCAGTGTGTGGGACCCGTACCCCAGTGAGAGTCTGTGTGTGTGGGACCCGTACCCCAGTGAGAGTCAGTGTGTGGGACCCGTACCCCAGTGAGAGTCTGTGTGTGTGGGACCCGTACCCCAGTGAGAGTCTGTGTGTGTGGGACCCGTACCCCAGTGAGAGTCAGCGTGTGTGGGACCCGTACCCCAGTGAGAGTCAGTGTATGTGGGACCCGTACCCCAGTGAGAGTCAGTGTGTGTGGGACCCATACCCCAGTGAGAGTCAGTGTGTGTGGGACCCGTACCCCAGTGAGAGTCAGTGTGTGTGGGACCCGTACCCCAGTGAGAGTCAGCGTGTGTGGGACCCGTACCCCAGTGAGAGTCAGTGTGTGTGGAACCCTGTACCCCAGTGAGAGTCTGTGTGTGTGGGACCCGTACCCCAGTGAGAGTCAGTGTGTGTGGGACCCGTACCCCAGTGAGAGTCAGTGTGTGTGGAACCCGTACCCCAGTGAGAGTCAGTGTGTGTGGAACCCGTACCCCAGTGAGAGTCAGTGTGTGTGGGACCCGTACCCCAGTGAGAGTCAGTGTGTGTGGGACCCGTACCCCAGTGAGAGTCTGTGTGTGTGGGACCCGTACCCCAGTGAGAGTCAGTGTGTGTGGGACCCATACCCCAGTGAGAGTCAGTGTGTGTGGAACCCGTACCCCAGTGAGAGTCAGTGTGTGTGGAACCCGTACCCCAGTGAGAGTCAGTGTGTGTGGGACCCGTATCCCAGTGAGAGTCAGTGTGTGGGACCCGTACCCAGTGAGAGTCAGTGTGTGTGGGACCCGTACCCCAGTGAGAGTCAGTGTGTGTGGGACCCGTACCCCAGTGAGAGTCAGTGTGTGTGGAACCCGTACCCCAGTGAGAGTCAGTGTGTGTGGGACCCGTATCCCAGTGAGAGTCAGTGTGTGGGACCCGTACCCAGTGAGAGTCAGTGTGTGTGGGACCCGTACCCCAGTGAGAGTCAGTGTGTGTGGGACCCGTACCCCAGTGAGAGTCAGTGTGTGTGGGACCCGTACCCCAGTGAGAGTCAGTGTGTGTGTGACCCGTACCCCAGTGAGAGTCAGTGTGTGTGGGACCCGTACCCCAGTGAGAGTCAGTGTGTGTGGGACCCGTACCCCAGTGAGAGTCAGTGTGTGTGGGGCCCGTACCCAGTGAGAGTCAGTGTGTGTGGGACCCGTACCCCAGTGAGAGTCAGTGTGTGTGGGACCCGTACCCCAGTGAGAGTCAGTGTGTGACGAAGGGTATCCCAATTGATTTTGGTATCTGTGGTCATCACTGTGTTATGTTCCTCAATGTGGTGACAAGAATCATTCACTCAGGCAGCTGTGTTTGAAACACCCTTGCGTTTCCCACCTGGGGTATTCAATGTTGTCGATGGTTTCGGGTAGGGGGATGTTTGCCGTTTCGGGAAGCAGGAAGGCGACTGCTCCACTCGATGCAGTGAAGGTGATGACCAGGATCTGTGGCAGAGAGAGCCAGAATACATCGAGCAGCTTTATCATGGGAGTCAGTAACGCAGCCAGGCCAGCCAGGAATGATGTGTATCCCAATCCTAACTCTCTGTGAAGGAAAGGGAATCAGAGCATCAGCACCAAGCAGCAGCGAAACACACAGCAGGGGAAGATAAATAGAGCAAGTGGAAGAGAAGGAGGGGGAGAGTGAAAGAGAGTGAGATAGAGATGTTCAGTTCGAGGATAGGCGGAGGGACAGGCAGATTGAGGAGGCGGGAGGGCTGCCGAATCATAGAATCATTCAGCGCAGAAGAGGCCCTTCAGCCCATCGAGTCCCCACCGACACTTGAGAAACACCTGAACTTCCACCTAATCCAATCTGCCAGCACGTGGCCCATAGCCCGGAATGTTCTGATGGGCCAAGTGCTCATCCAGGTACTTTTTAAAGGATGTGAGGCATCCCGCCCCCACCACCCTCCCAGGCAGCGCATTCCAGACCCTCACCACCCTCTGGGTAAAAGCGTTTTTCCTCACACCCCCCCTAAACCTCCTGCCTCTCACCTTGAACCTATGTCCCTTCGTGACTGACCCTTCAACTAAGAGGAACAGCTGCTCCTTATCCACTCTGTCCGTGTCCCTCACAATCTTGTTCACCTCGATCAGGTCACCCCTCAGTCTTCTCTGCTCCAGAGAAAACAACCCAAGCCTGTCCAACCTCTCTTCATAACTTAAACGCTCCGTCCCAGGCAGCATCCTGGTGAATCTCCTCTGCACCCCCTCCAGTCCAATCACATCCTTCCTATAATGTGGTGACCAGAACTGCACCCAGTGCTCCAGTTGTGGCCTCACCAAAGTTCGATACAACTCCAACATGACCTCCCTGCTTTTGTCATTAAGAAGAACTTGGACAGGTTAGGAGAGTGTCCAAAGTGGCAGCTGGAATACAATGTGGAAAAGTGTGAGGTTAGGCACTTTGGTCAGCAGAATAGAGGCGTAGACTATTTTCTAAATGAGGAGAGAATTTGGAAATCAGAAGCACAAAGGGACTTGGGACTCTGGGTTCAGGATTCTCTTCAGGTTAACTTGCAGTCACAGAGTCAGAGAGGTTTACAGCATGGAAACAGGCCCTTTGGCCCAACTTGTCCATGCTGCTCAATTTTTACTGCTAAGCTAGTCCCAATTGCCCACATTTGGCCCATATCCCTCTATACCCATCGTACCCATGTAACTGTCTAAACGCTTTTTAAAAGACAAAATTGTACCCGCCCCTACTACTACCCTCTGGCAGCTTGTTCCAGACACTCACCACCCCCTGTGTGAAAACACTGCCCCTCTGGACACTTTTGTATCACTCCCCTTCGAGTTTTAGTCTCCCCTACCTTTTGGGCAACGATATGGACAATCTAGCTGATCTATGCTCTTCATTATTTTATAGACCTCTATAAGGTCACCCCTCAGCCTCCTACGCTGCAGAGAAAAAAAGTCCCAGTCCATTCAGCCTCTCCTTATGACTCAAACCATCAAGTCCCGGTAGCATCCTAGTAAATCTTTTCTGCACTCTTTCTAGTTTAATAATATCCTTTCTATAATAGGGTGACCAGAATCGCACACAGTATTCCAAGTGTGGCCTTACCAATGCCTTGTACAACTTCAGCAAGATGTCCCAACTCCTGAATTCAATGTTCTGACCAATGAAACCAAGCATGCCGAATGCCTTCTTCACCACTCTGCCCACCTGTGACTCCACTTTCAAGGAGCTATGAACCTGTACCCTTAGATCTGTTTCATAAAATCCCCACAGAGCAAAAGGAGGTGATTCGGCCCATCAGGTCTGCACTGACCACAATCCATCCAGGCACTATCAGCCTAACCCTACATATTTACCCTGCTAGTATCCTTGACACAAAGGGGCAATTTACCACGGCCAATCAACCTAACCTACACATCTTTGGACTGTGGGAGGAAACAGGAACACCCGGAGGAAACCCACACAGACACAGGGAGAACGTGTAAACTCCACACAGACAGTCACCCGAGGCCGTAATCGAACTCAGGTCCCTGTCGCTGTGAGGCAACAGTGCTAACCACTGTGCCACCGTGGCACTCCACAATCTCCTACCATTAACTGAGTAAGTCCTGCCCTGGTTCAACCTACCAAAATGCATCACCTCACATTTATCTAAATTAAACTCCATCTGCCATTCGTCAGCCCACTGGCCCAATTGATCAAGATCCTGTTGTGATCCGAGATAACTTTCTTCACTGTTCTCTTTGCCACCAATTTTGGTGTCATCTGCAAACTTACTAATCATGCCCCCTATATTCTCATCCAAATCATTAATATAAATGACAAATAACAGTTGTCCCAGCACTGATCCCTGAGGCACACCGCTGGTCACAGGCCTCCAGTTTGAAAAACAATCCTCTACAACCACCCTCTGGCTTCTGTCATCAAGCCAATTTTGTATCCAATTGGCGACCTCATCCTGAATCCCATGAAATTTAACCTTATGCAACAATCTACCATGTGGTACCTTGTCAAAGGCCTTCCTCGGGTCCATGTAGATAACATTGATTGCACTTCCCTCATCTACCTTCTTGGTTACCCCTTCAAAACACTCAATCAAATTTGTGAGACATGATTTTCCACTCACAAAGACATGCTGACTGTCCCTAATCATTGGTGTACCTTTAAGAATTTAAAAAAAAAGTCATGTTAGACCATAAGACATAGGAGCAGAATGAGGCCACTCGGCCCATCGCTTCTGCTCCGCCATTCAATCATGGCTGATATTTTTCTCATCCCCATTCTCCTGCCTTTTTCCCATAACCCCTGATCCCCTTATGATTCAAGAACCTAACTATCTTTGTCTTAAAGATACTCCATGACCTGGTCTCCACAGCCTTCTGCGGCAAAGAGTTCCACAGGTTCACCACTCTCTGGCTGAAGAAATTCCTCCTCATCTCTGTTTTAAAGGATCGTCCCTTTAGCCTGAGGTTGTGCCCTCTGGTTCTAGTTTTTCCTACTCGTGGAAACATCCTCTCCATGTTCACTCTATCCAGGCCTCGCAGTATCCTGTAAGTTTCAATAAGATCCCCCCCCTCATCAAAGAACAAAGAACAAAGAAAATTACAGCACAGGAACAGGCCCTTCAGCCCTCCAAGCCTGCACCGACCATGCTGCCCGACTTAACTAAAACCCCCGACCCTTCCGGGGACCATATCCCTCTATTCCCATCCTATTCATGTACTTGTCAAGACGCCCCTTAAAAGTCACGACTGTATCTGCTTCCACTACCTCCCCCGGCAACGAGTTCCAGGCACCCACCACCCTCTGTGTACAAACATCTGCCTCGTACATCTCCTTTAAACCTTGCCCCTCGCACCTTAAACCTGTGCCCCCTAGTAATTGATTCTTCCACCCTGGGAAAAAGCTTCTGACTATCCACTCTGTCCATGCCTCTCATAATCTTGTAGACTTCTATCAGGTCTCCCCTCAACCTCCGTCGTTCCAGTGAGAAATATACAGCAAATGGCAGAACCCTTAAGAGTATTGATAGACAAGTATTGATATCCAAACCAAGTTTCTCCAACCTCTCCTCATAGCTAATGCCCTCCATACCAGGCAACATCCTGGTCAATCTTTTCTGTCCCCTCTCCAAAGCCTCCACATCCTTCTGGTAGGGTGGCGACCAGAATTGAACACTATATTCCAAGTGCGGCCTAACTAAGGTTCTATAAAGCTGCAACATGACTTGCCAATTTTTAAACTCAATGCCCTGGCCGATGAAGGCAAGCATGCCGTATGCCTTCCTGACTACCTTCTCCACCTGCATTGCCACTTTCAGTGACCTGTGTACCTGTACACCCAGATCCCTCTGTCTATCAATACTCTTAAGGGTTCTGCTATTTACTGTATATTTCCTATCTATATTAGACCTTCCAAACTGCAATACCTCACATTTCTCCGGATTAAACTCCATCTGCCATCTCTCCGCCCGAGTCTCCAACTGATCTATATCCTGCTGTATCCTCTGATGGTCCTCATCGCTATCCGCAAATCCACCAACCTTTGTGTCGTCCGCAAACTTACTAATCAAACCAGTTACATTTTCCTCCAAATCATTTATATATATTACAAACAGCAAAGGTCCCAGCACTGATCCCTGAGGAAAGCCACTTGTCACAGCCCTCCATTCAGAAACGCACCCTCCCACTGCTACCCTCTGTCTTCTTTGACGGAGCCAGTTCAGTATCCACCTTGCCAGCTCAACTCTGATCCCATGCGACTTCACCTTCTGTACCAGTCTGCCATGAGGGACCTTGTCAAAGGCCTTACTGAAGTCCATGTAGACAACATCCACTGCCCTACCCTCATCAATCATCCTCGTCACTTCCTCAAAAAACTCGATCACGTTAGTGAGACACGACCTCCCCTTCACAAAACCATGTTGTCTCTCACTAATATGTCCACTTATTTCCAAGTGGGAATAAATCCTGTATCGGAGAATTCTCTCCAATAATTTCCCTACCGCTGATGTAAGGCTCACCAGCCTGTAATTACCTGGATTATTCTTCTACCCTTCTTAAACAAAGGAACAACATTGGCTATTCTCCAATCCTCTGGGTCCTACCCTGTAGCCAGTGACAGATTTCTCTCAAGGCCCCAGCAATTTCCTCCCTTGCCTCTCTCAGTATTCTGGGGTATATCCCATCAGGCCCTGGGGACTTGTCTACCTTGATGTTTCTCAAGAACCCCAATACCACCTCCTTTTTGATCTCAACATGATTCAAACTATCTACACACCCTTTCCCAGACTCATCATCCACCAAGTCCTTCTCTTTGGTGAATACTGACGCAAAGTACTCATTTAATACCTCACCCATTTCCTCTGGCTCCACACATAGATTCCCTCCCTTGTCCTCGAGTGGGCCAACCCTCTCCCTGGCTACCCTCTTGCTCTTTATATATGTGTAAAAAGCCTCGGGATTTTCCTTAATCCTGCTGGCCAATGCTTTTTCGCGACCCCCTTTCACCCTCCTTACTCCTTGCTTAAGTTTCTTTCTATTTTCCTTGTATTCCACACTTGCTTCGTGTGTTCCCAGCCTCCTAGCTTTGACAAATGCTTCCTTTCTCTCTTTGACTAGGCTCACAATATCTCTCTTTATCCAAGGTTCCCAAAACTTGCCATTCTTTTCCTTCATTCTTCCAGGAATGTGCCGGTCCTGAATCCCTATCAACTTACACTTGAACACCTCCCACATGCCAGATGTTGATTTGCCCTCAAACATCTGCCCCCAATCTACATTCTTCAGTTCCTGCCTAATATTGTTGTAATTAGCCTTCCCCCAGTTTCCCGCTCCAGCTGAGAATTTGTTTGATAAAAGCTCCCTAGTGGGTCATTTGAATCTTACCTGAAGTGAAGCATCTCATGATCACCCCAGCCAAATTCAAATTGCAAACCTATGATCCAGCCAGACTTCATAAAACACTTAGTAGTTTCTGACCTGGGTTATTACAGCATTCATGTCGAGAGGGCTAGAATACAAGAGCAGGGATGTACTTCTGAGGCTGTATAAGGCTCTGGTCAGACCCCATTTGGAGTATTGTGAGCAGTTCTGGGCCCCGTATCTAAGGAAGGATGTGCTGACGTTGGAAAGGGTCCAGAGGAGGTTCACAAGAATGATCCCTGGAATGAAGAGCTTGTTGTATGAGGAACGGTTGAGGACTCTGGGTCTGAACTCGTTGGGAGTTAGAAGGATGAGGGGGGATCCTATTGAAACTTACAGGATACTGTGAGGCCTGGATAGAGTGGACGTGGGGAAGATGTTTCCATTAGTCGGAGAGACCAGGATGCAAGGGCACAGCCTCAGAGTAAAGGGTCGACCCTTTAGAACCGAGATGAGGAGGAAGTTCTTCAGCCAGAGAGTGGTGAATCTGTGGAATTCATTGCCACAGAAGGCTGGGGAGGCCGGGTCATTGAGTGTCTTTAGGAAAGAGAAAGATTGGGGTTGAGAAAGATATCAACCATGATTGAATGGTGGAGCACACTCGATGGGCGAATTCTGCTGCTATATTTACTGCTCGGATGGAGATGGACGCAGAGAGAGAGTTGGAGGAAGAGAGAGATACTGAAGACAAATCAAAAAAGTGAAAGAGAGAGAGAAATGCGTGACAAATCAGAGAGAGGGAGAGAGCTGAGATTGCAGGGGGGACACAGAATAAGAGAGGAGGACGAGGGGGCAGCAACGATGGGAGAATATGACAGACAGAAAATACAGTTTGAGGCTGAGAGGCTGAGAGAAACAGATGGAGATTTAGACACTCAACGTCTCGCTCTGTCTCACTGGGATTGTTTCCCAGTGTCTCGCTCTGTCTCACTGGGATTGTTTCCCAGTGTCTCGCTCTGTCTCACTGGTCTTGCTTCCCAGTGTCTCGCTCTGTCTCACTGGGATTGTTTCCCAGTGTCTCGCTCTGTCTCACTGGGATTGCTTCCCAGTGCCTCGCTCTGTCTCACTGGGATTGCTTCCCAGTGTCTCGCTCTGTCTTACCGGGATTGTTTCCCAGTGTCTCGCTCTGTCTCACTGGGATTGCTTCCCAGTGTCTCGCTCTGTCTCACTGGGATTGCCTCCCAGTGTCTCGCTCTGTCTCACTGGGATTGTTTCCCAGTGTCTCGCTCTGTCTCACTGGGATTGCTTCCCACTGTCTCGCTCTGTCTTACCGGGATTGTTTCCCAGTGTCTCGCTCTGTCTTACCGGGATTGTTTCCCAGTGTCTCGCTCTGTCTCACTGGGATTGCTTCCCAGTGTCTCGCTCTGTCTTACCGGGATTGTTTCCCAGTGTCTCGCTCTGTCTCACTGGGATTGCTTCCCAGTGTCTCGCTCTGTCTTACCGGGATTGCTTCCCAGTGTCTCGCTCTGTCTCACTGGGATTGTTTCCCAGTGTCTCGCTCTGTCTCACTGGGATTGCTTCCCACTGTCTCGCTCTGTCTTACCGGGATTGTTTCCCAGTGTCTCGCTCTGTCTTACCGGGATTGCTTCCCAGTGTCTCGCTCTGTCTCACTGGGATTGCTTCCCAGTGTCTCGCTCTGTCTCACTGGGATTGTTTCCCAGTGTCTCGCTCTGTCTTACCGGGATTGCTTCCCAGTGTCTCGCTCTGTCTCACTGGGATTGTTTCCCAGTGTCTCGCTCTGTCTCACTGGGAGTGCCTCCCAGTGTCTCGCTCTGTCTCACTGGGAGTGCCTCCCAGTGTCTCGCTCTGTCTCACTGGGATTGTTTCCCAGTGTCTCGCTCTGCCTCACTGGGATTGCTTCCCACTGTCTCGCTCTGTCTTACCGGGATTGTTTCCCAGTGTCTCGCTCTGTCTCACTGGGATTGCTTCCCAGTGTCTCGCTCTGTCTCACTGGGATTGCCTCCCAGTGTCTCGCTCTGTCTTACCGGGATTGTTTCCCAGTGTCTCGCTCTGTCTCACTGGGATTGCTTCCCAGTGTCTCGCTCTGTCTCACTGGGATTGCTTCCCAGTGTCTCGCTCTGTCTCACTGGGATTGCCTCCCAGTGTCTTGCTCTGTCTCACTGGGATTGACTCCCAGTGTCTCGCTCTGTCTCACTGGGATTGCTTCCCAGTGTCTCGCTCTGTCTCACTGGGATTGCCTCCCAGTGTCTCGCTCTGTCTCACTGGGATTGCTTCCCAGTGTCTCGCTCTGTCTCACTGGGAGTGCCTCCCAGTGTCTCGCTCTGTCTCACTGGGATTGCTTCCCAGTGTCTCGCTCTGTCTCACTGGGATTGCTTCCCACTGTCTCGCTCTGTCTCACTGGGATTGCTTCCCAGTGTCTCGCTCTGTCTCACTGGGATTGCCTCCCAGTGTCTCGCTCTGTCTCACTGGGATTGCTTCCCAGTGTCTCGCTCTGTCTCACTGGGAGTGCCTCCCAGTGTCTCGCTCTGTCTCACTGGGATTGCTTCCCAGTGTCTCGCTCTGTCTCACTGGGATTGCCTCCCAGTGTCTCGCTCTGTCTCACTGGGATTGCTTCCCAGTGTCTCGCTCTGTCTCACTGGGATTGCCTCCCAGTGTCTCGCTCTGTCTCACTGGGATTGCTTCCCAGTGTCTCGCTCTGTCTCACTGGGAGTGCCTCCCAGTGTCTCGCTCTGTCTCACTGGGATTGCTTCCCAGTGTCTCGCTCTGTCTCACTGGGAGTGCCTCCCAGTGTCTCGCTCTGTCTCACTGGGATTGTTTCCCAGTGTCTCGCTCTGTCTCACTGGGATTGTTTCCCACTGTCTCGCTCTGTCTCACTGGGATTGATTCCCAGTGTCTCGCTCTGTCTCACTGGGATTGATTCCCAGTGTCTCGCTCTGTCTCACTGGGATTGCTTCCCAGTGTCTCGCTCTGTCTCACTGGGAGTGCCTCCCAGTGTCTCGCTCTGTCTCACTGGGATTGTTTCCCAGTGTCTCGCTCTGTCTCACTGGGAGTGCCTCCCAGTGTCTCGCTCTGTCTCACTGGGATTGTTTCCCAGTGTCTCGCTCTGTCTCACTGGGATTGCTTCCCACTGTCTCGCTCTGTCTTACCGGGATTGTTTCCCAGTGTCTCGCTCTGTCTCACTGGGAGTGCCTCCCAGTGTCTCGCTCTGTCTCACTGGGATTGCTTCCCAGTGTCTCGCTCTCTTGCTTCCCAGTGTCTCGCTCTGTCTCACTGGGATTGCTTCCCAGTGTCTCGCTCTGTCTCACTGGGATTGCTTCCCAGTGTCTCGCTCTGTCTCACTGGGATTGCTTCCCAGTGTCTCGCTCTGTCTCACTGGTCTTGCTTCCCAGTGTCTCGCTCTGTCTCACCGGGATTGTTTCCCAGTGTCTCGCTCTGTCTCACTGGGATTGCTTCCCAGTGTCTCGCTCTGTCTCACTGGGATTGCCTCCCAGTGTCTCGCTCTGTCTCACTGGTCTTGCTTCCCAGTGTCTCGCTCTGTCTCACCGGGACTGTTTCCCAGTGTCTCGCTCTGTCTCACTGGGATTGCTTCCCACTGTCTCGCTCTGTCTCACTGGGATTGCCTCCCAGTGTCTCGCTCTGTCTCACTGGTGTTGATTCCCAGTGTCTCGCTCTGTCTCACTGGGATTGCTTCCCACTGTCTCGCTCTGTCTCACTGGGATTGCTTCCCACTGTCTCGCTCTGTCTCACTGGGAGTGCCTCCCAGTGTCTCGCTCTGTCTCACTGGGATTGCTTCCCAGTGTCTCGCTCTGTCTCACTGGGATTGCTTCCCACTGTCTTGCTCTGTCTCACTGGGATTGACTCCCAGTGTCTCGCTCTGTCTCACTGGGATTGCTTCCCAGTGTCTCGCTCTGTCTCACTGGGATTGCTTCCCAGTGTCTCGCTCTGTCTCACTGGGATTGCCTCCCAGTGTCTCGCTCTGTCTCACTGGGATTGCCTCCCAGTGTCTCGCTCTGTCTCACTGGGATTGCTTCCCAGTGTCTCGCTCTGTCTCACTGGGATTGCCTCCCAGTGTCTCGCTCTGTCTCACTGGTGTTGATTCCCAGTGTCTCGCTCTGTCTCACTGGGATTGATTCCCAGTGTCTCGCTCTGTCTCACTGGGATTGCTTCCCAGTGTCTCACTCTGTCTCACTGGGAATGATTCCCAGTGTCTCGCTCTGTCTCACTGGGATTGCTTCCCAGTGTCTCGCTCTGTCTCACTGGGATTGCTTCCCAGTGTCTCGCTCTGTCTCACTGGGATTGATTCCCAGTGTCTCGCTCTGTCTCACTGGGATTGATTCCCAGTGTCTCACTGGGCTTTCGCGCAGTGTTTTCTTCCACGTGGCCCTTTTTGATTCTCACCTGACCACAGTTGGAAAGAGTTCTGTAGTGTACAGGAACGCCGTGGTGAATGCAGCTTCTGAAAATCCTTTAGCAAGGATTGTGAGCCCCAGTTGAAGGGTCTGTTGTTCTGCAGGAGTCAATAAATGGGAAGCAGAGACATTAGTAACATCAGTTAAATTAATAAGTTCAGCACTCCGTGTTACCCAATAACCTCCTGATCATAGAGTCACAGAGGGTTACAGCAGGTAAACAGGCCCTTCGGCCCAACCTGTCTGTGCACCCAGTTTTTACCACAAAGCTAGTCCCAATTGCCCGCATTTGGCCCATATCCCTCTATACCCATCGTACCCATGTAACTGTACAAATGCTTTTTAAAAGACAAAATTGTAACCGCCTCTCCCACTGCCTCTGGCAGCTCGTTCCAGACACTCACCACCCTCTGTGTGGAAACATTGCCCCTCTGGACACTTCTGTATCTCTCCCCTCTCACCTTTTTCTAGCTGGCGATCAGTTACGAGTGGTGTGCCTCAGGGATCAGCGTGTGGGGGGGGGGGGGTGCGTTCGGGGTACGGGCACGATGTGTGCAGGGGGAATGTGCGCGGGGAGAGTGCGCGGGCGCGGGGAGTGTGCGCGGGCGTGGGGAGTGTGCGCGGGCGCGGGGAGTGTGCGCGGGGAGTGTGCGCGGGCGCGGGGAGTGTGCGCGGGCGCGGGGATAGTGTGCGCGGGCGCGGGGAGTGTGCGCGGGCGCGGGGAGTGTGCACGGGGAGTGTGCGCGGGTGCGGGGAGTGTGCGCGGGCGCGGGGATAGTGTGCGCGGGCGCGGGGAGTGTGCGCGGGCGCGGGGAGTGTGCACGGGGAGTGTGCGCGGGTGCGGGGAGTGTGCGCGGGTGCGGGGAGTGTGTGCAGGTGCGGGGAGTGTGCGCGGGGAGTGTGCGCGGGGAGTGTGCGCGGGCGCGGGGAGTGGGCACGGGTGCGGGGAGTGTGCGCGGGTGCGGGGAGTGTGCGCGGGTGCGGGGAGTGTGCGCGGGGAGTGTGCGCGGGTGCGGGGAGTGTGCGCGGGTGCGGGGAGTGTGCACGGGTGCGGGGAGTGTGCGCGGGTGCGGGGAGTGTGCGCGGGGAGTGTGCGCGGGGAGTGTGCGCGGGCGCAGGGAGTGTGCGCGGGTGAGGGGAGTGTGCGCGGGCACGGGGAGTGTGCGCGGGCGCGGGGAGTGTGCGCGGGGAGAGTGCGCGGGTGCGGGGAGTGTGCGCGGGTGCGGGGAGTGTGCGCGGGTGCGGGGAGTGTGCGCGGGGAGTGTGCGCAGGCGCGGGGAGTGTGCGCGGGTGCGGGGAGTGTGCGCGGGTGCGGGGAGTGTGCGCGGGTGCGGGGAGTGTGCGCGGGGAGTGTGCGCGGGTGCGGGGAGTGTGCGCGGGTGCGGGGAGTGTGCGCGGGCGCGGGGAGTGTGCGCGGGCGCGGGGAGTGTGCGCGGGCGCGGGGAGTGTGCGCGGGCGCGGGGAGTGTGCGCGGGCGCGGGGAGTGTGCGCGGGCGCGGGGAGTGTGCGCGGGCGCGGGGAGTGTGCGCGGGCGCGGGGAGTGTCCGCGGGCGCGGGGAGTGTGCGCGGGCACGGGGAGTGTGCGCGGGGAGTGTGCGCGGGGAGTGTGCGCGGGCGCGGGTGCAGGGAGTGTGCGCGGGTGCGGGGAGTGTGCGCGGGCGTGGGGAGTGTGCGTGGGCGCGGGGAGTGTGCGCGGGGAGTGTGCGCGGGGAGTGTGCGCGGGCGCGGGGAGTGTGCGCGGGCACGGGGAGTGTGCGCGGGGAGTGTGCGCGGGGAGTGTGCGCGGGCGCGGGTGCAGGGAGTGTGCGCGGGTGCGGGGAGTGTGCGCGGGCGTGGGGAGTGTGCGTGGGCGCGGGGAGTGTGCGCGGGGAGTGTGCGCGGGGAGTGTGCGCGGGCGCGGGGAGTGTGCGCGGGCGCGGGGAGTGTGCGCGGGCACGGGTGCAGGGAGTGTGCGCGGGTGCGGGGAGTGTGCGCGGGCGCGGGGAGTGTGCGCGGGGAGTGTGCGCGGGGAGTGTGCGCGGGCGCGGGGAGTGTGCGCGGGCGCGGGGAGTGTGCGCGGGGAGTGTGCGCGGGCGCGGGGAGTGTGCGCGGGCGCGGGGAGTGTGCGCGGGTGCGGCGAGTGTGCGCGGGCGCGGGGAGTGTGCGCGGGGAGTGTGCGCGGGGAGTGTGCGCGGGCGCGGGGAGTGTGCGCGGGCGTGGGGAGTGTGCGCGGGCACGGGTGCAGGGAGTGTGCGCGGGTGCGGGGAGTGTGCGCGGGCACGGGGAGTGTGCGCGGGCGTGGGGAGTGTGCGCGGGGAGTGTGCGCGGGGAGTGTGCGCGGGCGCGGGGGTGTGCGCGGGCGCGGGGAGTGTGCGCGGGCGCGGGGAGTGTGCGCGTGTGCGGCGAGTGTGCGTGGGCGCGGGTGCAGGGAGTGTGTGCGGGTGCGGCGAGTGTGCGTGGGCGCGGGCGTGGGGAGGGTGCGCGGGTGCGGGGAGAGGGCGCGGGGAGTGTGCGCGAGTGCGGGATGAGGGCGCGGGGAGTGGGCGCGGGCGCGAGGAGTGGGCGCGGGCAAGGGGAGTGTGCGCGGGCATGGGGAGTGTGCGCGGGCACGGGGAGTGTGCGCGGGCACGGGGAGTGTGCGCGGGCATGGGGAGTGTGCGCGGGCGCGGGGAGTGTGCGCGGGCGCGGGGAGTGGGTGCGGGCGTGGGGAGTGGGCACGGGCGCGGGCGTGGGGAGTGTGCGCAGGCTCGGGGAGTGGGCGCGGGCGTGGGGAGTGGGCGCTGGGAGTGGGCGCGGGAAGTGTGCGTGGGCGCGGGGAGTGTGCGCAGGCGCGGGGAGTGGGCGTGGGGAGTGGGCGCGGGCACGGGGAGTGTGCGCGGGCGCGGGTAGTGTGCGCGGGGAGTGTGCGCGGGCGCAGGGAGTGTGTGCGGGCGCGGTGAGTGTGTGCGGGTGCAGGGAGTGGGCGCGGGCACGGGGAGTGTGCACGGGGAGTGTGCGCGGGAAGTGGGCGCGGGGAGTGTGCGCAGGCGCGGGGAGTGGGCGCGGGCGCTGGCACGGGGAGTGTGCGTGGGGAGTGTGCGTGGGGAGTGTGCGCGGGCGCGGGGAGTGTGCGCGGGCGCGGGGAGTGGGCGCGGGCGCAGGCACGGGGAGTGTGCGCGGGGAGTGGGCGCGGGCGTGGGCACAGGGAGTGTGCGCGGGGAGTGTGCACGGGCGAGGGCGCGGGGGGAGTGTGCGCGGGGAGTGGGCGCGGGCACAGGGAGTGTGCGCGGGGAGTGTGCGCGGGCGAGGGCGCGGGGGGAGTGTGCGCGGGAGCGAGGGGAGTGTGCGCGGGCGGGGGGAGTGTGCGCGGGCGCGGGCGGGGGGAGTGTGCGCGGGCGGAGCAGGCGCGTGCGTGCGCTTGTTGGGGGTCAGCGTTTGGGTGGGTGTGCGTTCTATGGGTTTGTATTAGTTGTGTGTGTGTATTTTTAAGTGTGTCTTTTATATGTTTGAGTTATGAGTGCATTTTAACTGTGTGTGTCCTGTCAGTGTGTTGTGTGTATCTTGTGTACATGTGCGTTCTGTATATGTGTTTGCATTTTAAGTGTGATTATGTGGGGGGGGTGTGTGCGTAGATGTATGTATGTGTTTGTGTACGTGTGTATCTGTGTGGGCGTGTATGTGTGTGTGGCATGGGGGACAGGGGGGTTGAGTACGTGGGGATGGGATGGAGAGGGTATTTGTAGGTGTGTGTGTGAGAATGTGTGTGTATCTGTGTGTGGGGGGGGCGTTGGGAATGTGTGTGTATCTGTGTGTGTGTGGGGGGGCGTTGGGAATGTGTGTGTATCTGTGTGTGTGGGTGGGCGATGGGAATGTGTGTGTATTTGTGTGTGTGGGGGGCGTTGGGAATGTGTGTGTATCTGTGTGTGTGGGGGGGCGTTGGGAATGTGTGTGTATTTGTGTGTGTGTGGGGGGGCGTTGGGAATGTGTGTGTATCTGTGTGTGTGGGGGGGCGTTGGGAATGTGTGTGTATCTGTGTGTGTGGGGGGGCGTTGGGAATGTGTCTGTATCTGTGTGTGTGGGGGGGCGTTGGGAATGTGTGTGTATCTGTGTGTGTGGGGGGGCGTTGGGAATGTGTGTGTATTTGTGTGTGTGTGTGGGGGGCGATGGGAATGTGTGTGTATTTGTGTGTGTGGGGGGGGCGTTGGGAATGTGTGTGTATCTGTGTGAGTGGGGGGGCGTTGGGAATGTGTGTGTATCTGTGTGTGTGTGGTGGGGGGTTGGGAATGTGTGTGTATCTGTGTGTGTGGGGGGGGGTGCGTTGGGAATGTGTGTGTATCTGTGTGTGGGGGGGGCGTTGGGAATGTGTGTGTATCTGTGTGTGGGGGGGGCGTTGGGAATGTGTGTGTATCTGTGTGTGTGTGGTGGGGGGTTGGGAATGTGTGTGTATCTGTGTGTGTGTGGTGGGGGGTTGGGAATGTGTGTGTATCTGTGTGTGTTTGGGGGGGGCGTTGGGAATGTGTGTGTATCTGTGTGTGTGGGGGGGCCGTTGGGAATGTGTGTGTATCTGTGTGTGTGTGGGGGGGGCGTTGGGAATGTGTGTGTATCTGTGTGTGTGGGGGGGCGTTGGGAATGTGTGTGTATCTGTGTGTGTGGGGGGGACGTTGGGAATGTGTGTGTATCTGTGTGTGTGTGGGGGGGGCGTTGGGAATGTATGTGTATTTGTGTGTGTGTGGGGGGGGCGTTGGGAATGTGTGTGTATCTGTGTGTGTGTGGGGGGCGTTGGGAATGTGTGTGTATCTGTGTGTGTGTGTGGGGGGGCGTTGGGAATGTGTGTGTATCTGTGTGTGTGTGGGGGGGCGTTGGGAATGTGTGTGTATTTGTGTGTGTGGGGGGGGCATTGGGAATGTGTGTGTATTTGTGTGTGTGGGGGGGGCGTTGGGAATGTGTGTGTATTTGTGTGTGTGTGGGGGGGCGTTGGGAATGTGTGTGTATTTGTGTGTGTGGGGGGGGCGTTGGGAATGTGTGTGTATTTGTGTGTGTGGGGGGGGCGTTGGGAATGTGTGTGTATTTGTGTGTGTGGGGGGGGCATTGGGAATGTGTGTGTATTTGTGTGTGTGTGGGGGGGCGTTGGGAATGTGTGTGTATCTGTGTGTGTGGGGGGCGTTGGGAATGTGTGTGTATTTGTGTGTGTGGGGGGGGCGTTGGGAATGTGTGTGTATCTCTGTGTGTGGGGGGGGGCGTTGGGAATGTGTGTGTATCTGTGTGTGTGTGGGGGGGGCGTTGGGAATGTGTGTGTATCTGTGTGTGTGTGGGGGGCGTTGGGAATGTGTGTGTATCTGTGTGTGTGGGGGGGCGTTGGGAATGTGTGTGTATCTGTGTGTGGGCGGGGCGTTGGGAATGTGTATGTATTTGTGTCTGGGGGGCGTTGGGAATGTGTGTGTATCTGTGTGTGGGGGGGGCGTTGGGAATGTGTATGTATTTGTGTCTGGGGGGCGTTGGGAATGTGTGTATATCTGTGTGTGTGTGTGGGGGCGTTGGGAATGTGTGTGTATCTGTGTGTGTGGGGGGGACGTTGGGAATGTGTGTGTATCTGTGTGTGTGTGGGGGGGGCGTTGGGAATGTATGTGTATTTGTGTGTGTGTGGGGGGGGCGTTGGGAATGTGTGTGTATCTGTGTGTGTGTGGGGGGCGTTGGGAATGTGTGTGTATCTGTGTGTGTGTGGGGGGCGTTGGGAATGTGTGTGTATCTGTGTGTGTGTGGGGGCGTTGGGAATGTGTGTGTATCTGTGTGTGTGTGGGGGGGGCGTGGGGAATGTGTGTGTATCTGTGTGTGTGTGTGTGGGGGGCGTTGGGAATGTGTGTGTATCTGTGTGTGTGTGGGGGGGGCGTTGGGAATGTATGTGTATTTGTGTGTGTGTGGGGGGGGCGTTGGGAATGTGTGTGTATCTGTGTGTGTGGGGGGGCATTGGGAATGTGTGTGTATTTGTGTGTGTGTGGGGGGGCGTTGGGAATGTGTGTGTATCTGTGTGTGTGGGTTGGGGGGCCATTGGGAATGTGTGTATCTGTGTGTGTGTGGGGGGCGTTGGGAATGTGTGTGTATCTGTGTGTGTGTGGGGGGGGCGTTGGGAATGTGTGTGTATCTGTGTGTGTGTGGGGGGGGCGTTGGGAATGTGTGTGTATTTGTGTGTGTGTGGGGGGGGCGTTGGGAATGTGTGTGTATCTGTGTGTGTGTGGGGGGGGGTTGGGAATGTGTGTGTATTTGTGTGTGTGTCTGGGGGGCGTTGGGAATGTGTGTGTATCTGTGTGTGTGGGGGGGGCGTTGGGAATGTGTGTGTATTTGTGTGTGTGGGGGGGGGCGTTGGGAATGTGTGTGTATCTGTGTGTCTGGGGGGCGTTGGGAATGTGTGTGTATCTGTGTGTGTGGGGGGGTTGGGAATGTGTGTGTATCTGTGTGTGTGTGGGGGGGGCGTTGGGAATGTGTGTGTATCTGTGTGTGTGTGGGGGGGGGCGTTGGGAATGTGTGTGTATCTGTGTGTGTGGGGGCGTTGGGAATGTGTCTGTATCTGTGTGTGTGTGGGGGCGTTGGGAATGTGTGTGTATCTGTGTGTGTGGGGGGGGGCGTTGGGAATGTGTGTGTATCTGTGTGTGTGGGGGGGGGTGTTGGGAATGTGTGTGTATCTGTGTGTGTGGGGGGGCGTTGGGAATGTGTGTATCTGTGTGTGTGTGGGGGGCGTTGGGAATGTGTGTGTATTTGTGTGTGTGGGGGGGCATTGGGAATGTGTGTGTATCTGTGTGTGTGTGGGGGGGCGTTGGGAATGTGTGTGTATCTGTGTGTGTGGGGGGGCCGTTGGGAATGTGTGTGTATCTGTGTGTGTGTGGGGGGGCGTTGGGAATGTGTGTGTATCTGTGTGTGTGTGGGGGGGCGTTGGGAATGTGTGTGTATCTGTGTGTGTGGGGGGGCGTTGGGAATGTGTGTGTATTTGTGTGTGTGGGGGGGGCGTTGGGAATGTGTGTGTATTTGTGTGTGTGGGGGGGGCGTTGGGAATGTGTGTGTATCTGTGTGTGTGGGGGGGGGCATTGGGAATGTGTGTGTATCTGTGTGTGTGGGGGGGCGTTGGGAATGTGTGTGTATCTGTGTGTGTGGGGGGGCGTTGGGAATGTGTGTGTATTTGTGTGTGTGTGGGGGGCGTTGGGAATGTGTGTATCTGTGTGTGTGGGGGGGCGTTGGGAATGTGTGTGTATCTGTGTGTGTGGGGGGCGTTGGGAATGTGTGTGTATCTGTGTGTGTGGGGGGGCGTTGGGAATGTGTGTGTATTTGTGTGTGTGTGGGGGGCGTTGGGAATGTGTGTGTATCTGTGTGTGTGTGGGGGGCGTTGGGAATGTGTGTGTATCTGTGTGTGTGGGGGGGCGTTCGGAATGTGTGTGTATCTGTGTGTGTGGGGGGCGTTGGGAATGTGTGTGTATTTGTGTGTGTGTGGGGGCGTTGGGAACGTGTGTGTATTTGTGTGTGGGGGGGCGTTGGGAATGTGTGTGTATCTGTGTGTGTGGGGGGGCGTTGGGAATGTGTGTGTATCTGTGTGTGTGGGGGCGTTGGGAATGTGTGTGTATTTGTGTGTGTGTGGGGGCGTTGGGAATGTGTGTGTATCTGTGTGTGTGTGGGGGGGGCGTTGGGAATGTGTGTGTATTTGTGTGTGGGGGGGCGTTAGGAATGTGTGTGTATCTGTGTGTGTGTGCGGGGGGCGTTGGGAATGTGTGTGTATCTGTGTGTGTGTGGGGGGGGGCGTTGGGAATGTGTGTGTATTTGTGTGTGGGGGGGCGTTGGGAATGTGTGTGTATCTGTGTGTGTGTGGGGGGCGTTGGGAATGTGTGTGTATTTGTGTGTGTGGGGGCGTTGGGAATGTGTGTGTATTTGTGTGTGTGTGGGGGCGTTGGGAATGTGTGTGTATCTGTGTGTGTGTGGGGGGGGCGTTGGGAATGTGTGTGTATTTGTGTGTGGGGGGGCGTTGGGAATGTGTGTGTATCTGTGTGTGTGTGGGGGGGGCGTTGGGAATGTGTGTGTATTTGTGTGTGGGGGGGCGTTGGGAATGTGTGTGTATCTGTGTGTGTGTGCGGGGGGCGTTGGGAATGTGTGTGTATCTGTGTGTGTGTGGGGGGGGCGTTGGGAATGTGTGTGTATTTGTGTGTGGGGGGGCGTTGGGAATGTGTGTGTATCTGTGTGTGTGTGGGGGGCGTTGGGAATGTGTGTGTATTTGTGTGTGTGTGGGGGGGCGTTGGGAATGTGTGTGTATCAGTGTGTGTGTGGGGGGGCGTTGGGAATGTGTGTGTATCTGTGTGTGTGTGGGGGCGTTGGGAATGTGTGTGTATCTGTGTGTGTGTGGGGGGGCGTTGGGAATGTGTGTGTATTTGTGTGTGTGTGTGGGGGGCGTTGGGAATGTGTGTGTATTTGTGTGTGGGGGGGCGTTGGGAATGTGTGTGTATCTGTGTGTGTGTGGGGGGCGTTGGGAATGTGTGTGTATTTGTGTGTGTGTGGGGGGGCGTTGGGAATGTGTGTGTATCAGTGTGTGTGTGGGGGGGCGTTGGGAATGTGTGTGTATCTGTGTGTGTGTGGGGGCGTTGGGAATGTGTGTGTATCTGTGTGTGTGTGGGGGGGCGTTGGGAATGTGTGTGTATTTGTGTGTGTGTGTGGGGGGCGTTGGGAATGTGTGTGTATCTGTGTGTGTGGGGGGCGTTGGGAATGTGTGTGTATTTGTGTGTGGGGGGGCGTTGGGAATGTGTGTGTATCTGTGTGTGTGTGTGTGGGGGCGTTGGGAATGTGTGTGTATCTGTGTGTGTGGGGGGGGGCGTTGGGAATGTGTGTGTATCTGTGTGTGTGGGGGGGGCGTTGGGAATGTGTGTGTATCTGTGTGTGGGGGGGCGTTGGGAATGTGTGTGTATTTGTGTGTGTGTGGGGGGGGGCGTTGGGAATGTGTGTGTATCTGTGTGTGTGTGGGGGGGCCGTTGGGAATGTGTGTGTATCTGTCTGTGTGGGGGGGGCGTTGGGAATGTGTGTGTATCTGTGTGTGTGGGGGGGGGCGTTGGGAATGTGTGTGTATCTGTGTGTGTGTGTGGGGGCGTTGGGAATGTGTGTGTATCTGTGTGTGTGGGGGGGGCGTTGGGAATGTGTGCGTATTTGTGTGTGTGTGGGGGGGGGCGTTGGGAATGTGTGTGTATCTGTGTGTGTGTGGGGGGGGCGTGGGGAATGTGTGTGTATTTGTGTGTGTGGGGGGGGCGTTGGGAATGTGTGTTTATCTGTGTGTGTGTGGGGGGCGTTGGGAATGTGTGTTTATCTGTGTGTGTGTGGGGGGCGTTGGGAATGTGTGTGTATCTGTGTGTGTGGGGGGGCGTTGGGAATGTGTGTTTATCTGTGTGTGTGGGGGGGCGTTGGGAATGTGTGTGTATCTGTGTGTGTGTGGGGGGGCGTTGGGAATGTGTGTGTATTTGTGTGTGTGTGGGGGGGCGTTGGGAATGTGTGTGTATCTGTGTGAGTGGGGGGGCGTTGGGAATGTGTGTGTATCTGTGTGTGTGGTGGGGGCGTTGGGAATGTGTCTGTATCTGTGTGTGTGTGGGGGGCGTTGGGAATGTGTGTGTATCTGTGTGTGTGTGGGGGGCGTTGGGAATGTGTGTGTATCTGTGTGTGTGGGGGGGCGTTGGGAATGTGTGTGTATCTGTGTGTGTGTGGGGGGTGTTGGGAATGTGTGTGTATCTGTGTGTGTGTGGGGGGCGTTGGGAATGTGTGTGTATCTGTGTGTGTGGGGGGGCGTTGGGAATGTGTGTGTATTTGTGTGTGTGTGGGGGGGCGTTGGGAATGTGTGTATATCTGTGTGTGTGTGGGGGGGCATTGGGAATGTGTGTGTATTTGTGTGTGTGTGGGGGGGCGTTGGGAATGTGTGTGTATCTGTGTGTGTGTGGGGGGGCATTGGGAATGTGTGTGTATTTGTGTGTGTGTGGGGGGGCGTTGGGAATGTGTGTGTATCTGTGTGTGTGTGGGGGGGGGGCGTTGGGAATGTGTGTGTATCTGTGTGTGTGTGGGGGGGGGCGTTGGGAATGTGTGTGTATCTGTGTGTGTGTGGGGGCGTTGGGAATGTGTGTGTATCTGTGTGTGTGTGGGGGGCGTTGGGAATGTGTGTGTATCTGTGTGTGTGTGTGGGGGGGCGTTGGGAATGTGTGTGTATCTGTGTGTGTGTGTGGGGGGCGTTGGGAATGTGTGTGTATTTGTGTGTGCGTGGGGGCGTTGGGAATGTGTGTGTATCTGTGTGTGTGTGTGTGGGGGCGTTGGGAATGTGTGTGTATCTGTGTGTGTGGGGGGGGGCGTTGGGAATGTGTGTGTATCTGTGTGTGTGGGGGAGGGCGTTGGGAATGTGTGTGTATCTGTGTGTGTGTGGGGGCGTTGGGAATGTGTGTGTATCTGTGTGTGTGGGGGGGGGCGTTGGGAATGTGTGTGTATCTGTGTGTGTGGGGGGGCGTATGGAATGTGTGTGTATCTGTGTGTGTGGGGGGGCGTTGGGAATGTGTGTGTATCTGTGTGTGTGGGGGGGCGTTGGGAATGTGTGTGTATCTGTGTGTGTGGGGGGCGTTGGGAATGTGTGTGTATTTGTGTGTGCGTGGGGGCGTTGGGAATGTGTGTGTATCTGTGTGTGTGTGTGGGGGCGTTGGGAATGTGTGTGTATCTGTGTGTGTGTGGGGGCGTTGGGAATGTGTGTGTATCTGTGTGTGTGGGGGGGCGTTGGGAATGTGTGTGCATCTGTGTGTGTGGGGGGGCGTTGGGAATGTGTGTGTATGTGTGTGTGTGGGGGGGCGTTGGGAATGTGTGTGTATCTGTGTGTGTGTGGGGGCGTTGGGAATGTGTGTGTATCTGTGTGTGTGTGGGGGCGTTGGTAATGTGTCTGTATCTGTGTGTGTGGGGGGGCGTTGGGAATGTGTGTGTATCTGTGTGTGTGGGGGGGGCGTTGGGAATGTGTCTGTATCTGTGTGTGTGTGGGGGCGTTGGGAATGTGTGTGTATCTGTGTGTGTGGGGGGGCGTTGGGAATGTGTCTGTATCTGTGTGTGTGTGGGGGCGTTGGGAATGTGTGTGTATCTGTGTGTGTGGGGGGGCGTTGGGAATGTGTGTGTATCTGTGTGTGTGGGGGGGGCGTTGGGAATGTGTGTGTATCTGTGTGTGTGTGGGGGCGTTGGGAATGTGTGTGTATCTGTGTGTGTGGGGGGGCGTTGGGAATGTGTCTGTATCTGTGTGTGTGTGGGGGCGTTGGGAATGTGTGTGTATCTGTGTGTGTGGGGGGGCGTTGGGAATGTGTCTGTATCTGTGTGTGTGTGGGGGCGTTGGGAATGTGTGTGTATCTGTGTGTGTGTGGGGGCGTGGGAATGTGTGTGTATCTGTGTGTGTGTGGGGGCGTTGGGAATGTGTGTGTATCTGTGTGTGTGTGGGGGCGTTGGGAATGTGTGTGTATCTGTGTGTGTGGGGTGGGCGTTGGGAATGTGTGTGTATCTGTGTGTGTGGGGGGGCGTTGGGAATGTGTCTGTATCTGTGTGTGTGTGGGGGCGTTGGGAATGTGTGTGTATCTGTGTGTGTGTGGGGGCGTTGGGAATGTGTGTGTATCTGTGTGTGTGTGGGGGCGTTGGGAATGTGTGTGTATCTGTGTGTGTGTGGGGGCGTTGGGAATGTGTGTGTATCTGTGTGTGTGGGGGGGCGTTGGGAATGTGTGTGCCAGATTAAAACGCATGGGATTGGGGGAAGTGTATTGAGATGGATAGAAAACTGGTTGGCAGAGAGGAAACAAAGAGTAGGAATTATTGGGTGCTTTTCAAGTTGGCAGGCAGTAACTAGTGGGGTGCCACACGGATCGGTGCTGGGACCCCAGCTATTCACAATATATATTAATGATTTGGATGAGGGAACAAAATGTAACATCTCAAAGTTTGCAGATGATACCAAGTTGGGTGGGAGGGTGAACTGTGACGAGGATACAGAGATCCTTCAGAATGATCTGGACAGGTTGGGTGAGTGGGCTAATCAATGGCAGATGCAGTATAATTTGGATAAATGTCAGGTTATTCACTTTGGAAGCAAAAACAAGGCGGCAGATTACTGCCTGAATGGGTGTAAATTGGGAGAGGGGAGTGTGCAGAGGGACCTGGGTGTCCTTGTGCACCAGTCGCTGAAGGTAAGCATGCAGGTGCAGCAGGCGGTAAAGAAGGCAAATGGCATGTTGGCCTTCATTGCGAGAGGTTTCGAGTACAGGAGCAGGGATGTGTTGTTGCAATTATACAGGGCCTTGGTGAGGCCACACCGAGAGTATTGTGTGCAGTTCTGGTCTCCTTTTCTGAGGAAGGATGTTCTTGCTCTCGAGGGAGTGCAGCGAAGGTTTACCAGGCTGATTCCGGGGATGGCGGGACTGATGTCTGAGGAGAGATTGACCAGGTTAGGATTGTTTTCACTGGAGTTCAGACGAATGAGGGGGGAATCGCATAGAGACTTATAAAATTCTAACAGGACTCGACAGGGTAGATGCAGGAAGGATGTTCCCGATGGTGGGGGGGTCCAGGACTGGGGTCACAGTCTGAGGATTCGGGGTAGACCGTTTAGGACGGAGGTGGGAAGACATTTCTTCACCCAGAGAGTGGTGAGCCTGTGGAATTCATTCCCACAGGAAGTAGTTGGTGCGTGTGGATGAGGGTGTGTGTGCGTGGGTGGGGGTGTGCGTGGGGGGGGTGTGTGTGGGGGTGTGTGTGTGGGGGGGGGTGTGTGTGTGGGGGTGTGTGTGTGGGGGGGGGTGTGTGTGGGGGGGGTGTGTGTGGGGGGGGAGTGTGTGGCGGTGTGTGTGTAGGGGGTGGTGTGTGTGCGGGGATGTGGGTGTGTGTGTGCGGGGGGGGTGTGTGTGTGTGGGGGGCTGTGTGTGGGGGGATGTGGGTGTGTGTGTGCGGGGGGGGGGGAGTGCGTGGGGGGGGTGTGTGTGGGGGGCTGTGTGTGGGGGGGGTGTGTGTGCGGGGATGTGGGTGTGTGTGTGCGCGGGGGGTGTGCGTGGGGGGGTGTGTGTGGGGGTGTGTGTGTGGGGGGGGGTGTGTGTGGGGGTGTGTGTGTGGGGGGGGGTGTGTGTGTGGGGGGGGGTGTGTGTGGGGGGGGTGTGTCTGGGGGGGTGTGTGTGGGGGGGTGTGTGTGGGGGGGGTGTGTGTGGGGGGGGTGTGTGTGGGGGGGTGTGCGTGGGGGGGCTGTGTGTGGGGGTGTGTGTGTGGGGGGGGTGTGTGTGGGGGGGTGTGTGTGGGGGGGGGTGTGTGTGCGGGGATGTGGGTGTGTGTGTGCGGGGGGGGTGTGCGTGGGGGGGGTGTGTGTGGGGGTGTGTGTGTGGGGGGGGTGTGTGTGGGGGGGGTGTGTGTGGGGGGGGTGTGTGGGGGGGGTGTGTGGGGGGGTGTGTGTGGGGGGGGGTGTGTGGGGGGGGTGTGTGGGGGGGGGTGTGTGTGGGGGGGTGTGTGTGGGGGGGTGTGTGTGGGGGGGTGTGTGTGGGGGGGGTGTGTGGGGGGGGTGTGTGGGGGGTGTGTGTGTGGGGGGGGTGTGTGGGGGGGGGTGTGTGGGGGGTGTGTGTGTGGGGGGGGTGTGTGGGGGGGTGTGTGTGGGGGGGGGGTGTGTGTGGGGGGGTGTGTGTGGGGGGGTGTGTGTGGGGGGGGTGTGTGGGGGGGGTGTGTGGGGGGTGTGTGTGTGGGGGGGGTGTGTGGGGGGGGGTGTGTGTATGGGCCAGGAGGGTGTACGTGGGTGTGTGTATGGGCCAGGAGGGTGTGCGTGGGGGGGGTGTGTGGGGGGGGTTGTGTGTATGGGCCAGGAGGGTGTGCGTGGGGGGGGTGTGTGTGGGGGGGTGTGTGTATGGGCCAGGAGGGTGTACGTGGGGGGGGTGTGTGTATGGGCCAGGAGGGTGTGCGTGGGGGGGGTGTGTGTATGGGCCAGGAGGGTGTGCGTGGGGGGGGTGTGTGTGGGGGGGTGTGTGTATGGGCCAGGAGGGTGTGCGTGGGGGGGGTGTGTGGGGGGGGGTGTGTGTATGGGCCAGGAGGGTGTGCGTGGGGGGGGTGTGTGGGGGGGGGTGTGTGTATGGGCCAGGAGGGTGTACGTGGGGGGGTGTGTGTGGGGGGGGTGTGTGTATGGGCCAGGAGGGTGTACGTGGGGGGGGTGTGTGTGGGGGGGGTGTGTGTATGGGCCAGGAGGGTGTGCGTGGGGGGGGTGTGTGGGGGGGGGTGTGTGTATGGGCCAGGAGGGTGTGCGTGGGGGGGGTGTGTGTGGGGGGGGGTGTGTATGGGCCAGGGGGGTGTACGTGGGGGGGGTGTGTGTGTGGGGGGGTGTGTGTATGGGCCAGGGGGGTGTACGTGCTGCCATGGTTACGCTGCGAGGATTGATGTGAGGAATGTGCTGTTCCCTCACCTTTTGGGATGAAGAGTTTGAATGTCATCAGGAGGCCGGTCACAATGAGGAACCCGCCCTGGCAGCGCCGCCGGCCCACACGGTCGAGCAGCAGGTAACTGAGCAGTTTGGCTGGCACCTCGATAGCTCCGTAGATGAAGAGGGTTAAGTACAAATCCAGACCAAAGCCACTCATCGAGAAGCTGATTGCATAATACGAGAAAGAAACTCCAGTCCTGTTGATTAATCAGAGTCATACAAGGGTTATCAGAAACAAGCCATCAATCACTCCAAACCACTTCCATATTCGCAGAGCCTGGCAAAGGAAATTCCTCCCAAACTCGTCATATATTCCGTTAGTGAGGATATCATATCCTCATCAGTCTGAATTCAACCCATCCGGCTCACGAATGTCCTTCAGGGGAGGAAATCTGCTGGTCTTACCCGGTCTGGCCTACATGTGACTTCAGAGCCACAGCAATGTGGTTGACTCTCCACTGCCCTCTGTCCTCAAGTGAAGGTGCTAAATTGGGGGAAGGCTAATTACAACAATATTAGGCAGGAACTGAAGAATGTAGATTGGGGGCAGATGTTTGAGGGCAAATCAACATCTGGCATGTGGGAGGCTTTCAAGTGTAAGTTGGTAGGGATTCAGGACCGGCACATTCCTGCCAGGATGAAGGATAAGTATGGCAAGTTTTGGGAACCTTGGATAATGAGAGATATTGTGAGCCCAGCCAAAGAGAAAAAGGAAGCATTTGTCAAAGCTAGGAGGCTGGGAACACACGAAGCAAATGTGGAATACAAGGAAAGTAGAAAGAAACTTAAGCAAGGAGTAAGGAGGGCTAAAAGGGGTCATGAAAAAGCATTGGCCAGCAGGATTAAGGAAAATCCCAAGGCTTTTTACACATATATAAAGAGCAAGAGGGTAGCCAGGGAGAGGGTTGGCCCACTCAAGGACAGGGGAGGGAATCTATGTGTGGAGCCAGAGGAAATGGGTGAGGTATTAAATGAGTACTTTGCGTCAGTATTCACCAAAGAGAAGGACTTGGTGGATGATGAGTCTAGGAAAGGATGTGTAGATAGTTTGAGTCATGTTGAGATCAAAAAGGAGGAGGTATTGGGGTTCTTGAGAAACATTAAGATAGACAAGGCCCCAGGGCCTGATGGGATATACCCCAGAATACTGAGAGAGGCAAGGGAGGAAATTGCTGGGGCCTTGAGAGAAATCTTTGTATCCTCACTGGCCAAGTGTTAGATTTGGTTGTGGGAGAGCACTTTGGAGATAGTGACCACAATTCGGTGTCTTTTGTTATTGCAATGGAGAGGGATAGGGCCGTACGGCAGGGCAAGGTTTACAATTGGGGGAGGGGTAATTATGATGCGATTAGGCAAGAATTAGGGGGCATAAGTTGGGAACAGAAACTGTCAGAGAAAGGCACTAATGAAAAGTGGAGCTTGTTCAAGGAACAAATACTGTGTGTCCTTGATAGGTATGTTCCTGTCAGGCAGGGAGGAAATGGCCGAGTGAGGGAACCATGGTTCACGAAAGAGGTTGAATGTCTTGTTAAGAGGAAAAAGGAAGCATATGTAAGGATGAGGAAACAAGGTTCAGGTTGGGTCGCTTGAGGGTTACAAGTTAGCAAGGAATGAGCTGAAAAGGGGCTGAGGAGAGCTCGGAGGGGACATGAGAAGTCCTTGACGGGTCGGATCAAGGAAAACCCCAAGGCTTTTTACTTTTATGTGAGAAATAAAAGAATGACCAGGGTGAGGTTAGGGCCGGTCAAGGACAGTAGTGGGAACTTGTGTATGGAGTCAGTAGAGATAGGAGAGGCAATGAATGAATACTTTTCTTCAGTGTTCACCAAGGAGAGGGGCCATGTTTTTGAGGATGAGAGTGTGATACAGACTGATAGGCTGGAGGAGGTAGATGTTCTGAGGGAAGATGTATTAGCAATTTTGAAAAACCTGAGGGTCGATAAGATTCCCCATGGTCGGCTCATGAAGAAAGTAAGGAGGTGTGGGATAGAGGGAAATTTGGCCGATTGGATAAGTAACTGGCTATCTCATAGAGTACCCTTCGTTGTCCAGTACTTCCCCGGAGCGGGGAAGCTACGGCATCTCCTCCGGAGCCTTCAACATGTCATTGATGAAGATGAACATCTCGCCAAGGCCATCCCCACACCCCCACTTCTTGCCTTCAAACAACCACGCAACCTCAAACAGACCATTGTCCGCAGCAAACTACCCAGCCTTCAGGAGAACAGTGACCATGACAC
This sequence comes from Mustelus asterias, assembly GCF_964213995.1. Lineage (NCBI taxonomy): Eukaryota > Metazoa > Chordata > Chondrichthyes > Carcharhiniformes > Triakidae > Mustelus > Mustelus asterias. The sequence continues at coordinate 115,543 of NW_027590643.1, forward strand.
CACACAACCCTGCCACAGCAACCTTTGCAAGACGTGCCGGATCATCGACATGGATGCCATCATCTCACGTGAGAACACCATCCACCAGGTACACGGTACATACTATAGCAACTCGGCCAACGTTGTCTACCTGATACGCTGCAGGAAAGGATGTCCCGAGGCATGGTACATTGGGGAGACCATGCAGACGCTACGACAACGGATGAATGAACACCACTCGACAATCACCAGGCAAGACTGTTCTCTTCCTGTGGGGGAGCACTTCAGCAGTCACGGGCATTCAGCCTTGGATCTTCAGGTAAGCGTTCTCCAAGGCGGCCTTCACAACACACGACAGCGCAGAGTCGCTGAGTAGAAACTGATAGCAAGTTCCGCACACATGAGGACGGCCTCAACCGGGATGTTGGATTTATGTCACATTATCAGTAACCCCCACAGCTTGCCTCCTGATCTTGCAGAATCTCACTAGCTGTTCTGTCTGGAGACAATACACATCTCTTTAACCTGTGTTTAATGTTCCCTCCACCCACTTTATCTTTAAGACCTGGCTGGCTGTAGAGATTTGCATTCTAATTAGTATTCTGCAACTTGATTTCTGTGTCTCTGTGCACTGTTGGAGAACAGATTTTCACTCCATCTGACGAAGGGGCAGCGCTCCGAAAGCTTATGGTATTTGCTACCAAATAAACCTGTTGGACTTTAACCTGGTGTTGTGAGACTTCTTACTATCTCATAGAAGACAGAGGGTGGTGGTGGATGGAAAATTTTCAGACTGGAGACTAGTTACCAGCGGTGTACCACAGGGATCAGTGCTGGGTCCTCTGCTCTTTGTGATTTTTATCAATGACTTGGAGGAGGGGGCTGAAGGGTGGGTCAGTAAATTTGCTGATGACACCAAGATTGGTGGAGTAGTGGATGAGTTGGGGGGCTGTTGTAGGCGCCAAAGAGACATTGTTAGGATGCACAGCTGGGCCGAAAAATGGCAGATGAACTTTAACCCTGATAAGTGCGAGGTGATTCATTTTGGTAGGACAAATTTGAATGTGGATTACAGGGTCAACGGTAGGGCTCTGAGGAATGTGGAGAAACAGAGAGATCTTGGGGTTCATATCCACAGATCTCTGAAGGTTGCCACTCAAGTGGATAGAGCCGTGAAGAAGGCCTATAGTGTGTTCGCGTTTATTAACAGGGGGTTGGAGTTTAAGAGCCGTGGGGTTATGCTGCAACTGTACAGGACCTTGGTGAGACCACATTTGGAATATTGTGTGCAGTTCTGGTCACCTCACTATAAGAAGGATGTGGAAGCATTGGAGAGAGTGCAGAGGAGATTTACCAGGATGCTGCCTGGTTTGGAGGGTAGGTCTTATGAGGAAAGGTTGAGGGAGCTAGGGCTTTTCTCTTTAGAACGGAGGAGGATGAGAGGCGACTTAATAGAGGTTTATAAGATGATGAGGGGGATAGATAGAGTGGACGTTCAGAGACTATTTCCTCGGGTGGATGTAGCTGTTACTAGGGGGCATAACTATAAGGTTCATGGTGGGAGATATAGGAGGGATGTCCGAGGTAGGTTCTTTACTCAGAGAGTGGTTGGGGTGTGGAATGGACTGCCTGCAGTGATAGTGGAGTCAGACACTTTAGGAACTTTCAAGCGGTTATTGGATAGGCACATGGAGCACACCAGGATGATAGGGAGTGGGATAGCTTGATCTTGGTTTCAGACAAAGCTCGGCACAACATCGAGGGCCGAAGGGCCTGTTCTGTGCTGTACTGTTCTATGTTCTATGGCTACAGGGGAGGTCCCAGAGGATTGGAGAATAGCCAATGTTGTTTCTTTGTTTAAGAAGGGTAGCAAGAATAATCCAGGTAATTACAGGCCGGTGAGCCTTACATCAGTGGTAGGGAAATTATTGGAGAGGATTCTTCGAGACAGCATTTATTCCCACTTGGAAATAAGTGGACGTATTAGCGAGAGGCAACATGGTTTTGTGAAGGGGAGGTCGTGTCTCACAAACTTGATCGAGTTTTTTGAGGAAGTGACGAAGATGATTGATGAGGGTAGGGCAGTGGATGTTGTCTACATGGACTTCAGTAAGGCCTTTGACAAGGTCCCTCATGGCAGACTGGTGCAGAAGGTGAAGTCGCATGGGATCAGAGGTGAGCTGGCAAGGTGGATACAAAACTGGCTCAGTCAAGGAAGACAGAGGGTAGCAGTGGAAGGGTCTGTTTCTGAATGGAGGGCTGTGACAAGTGGCGTTCCTAAAGGATCAGTGCTGGGACCTTTGCTGTTTGTAATATATATAAATGATTTGGAGGAAAATGTAACTGGATTGATTAGTAGGTTTGCGGACGACACAAAGGTTGGTGGATGTGCGGATAGCGATGAGGACCATCAGAGGATACAGCAGGATATAGATCAGTTGGAGACTCGGGCGGAGAGATGGCAGATGGAGTTTAATCCGGACAAATGTGAAATCATAGAAAGAAATCATAGAAACCCTACAGTACAGAAAGAGGCCATTCGGCCCATCGAGTCTGCACCGACCACAATCCCACCCAGACCCTACCCCCATATCCCTACATATTTTACCCAATAATCCCTCTAACCTACACATCTCAGGTCACTAAGAGGCAATTTTAGCATAGCCAATCAACCTAACCTGCACATCTTTGGACTGTGGGAGGAAACCGGAGCACCCGGAGGAAACCCACGCAGACACGAGGAGAATGTGCAAACTCCACACAGACAGTGACCCAAGCTGAGAATCGAACCCAGGTCCCTGGAGCTGTGAAGCAGCAGTGCTAACCACTGTGCTACCGTGCCGCCCAATGTGAGGTAATGCATTTTGGAAGATCTAATACAGATAGGAAATATACAGTAAATGGCAGAACATATAGAACATAGAACATAGAACAGTACAGCACAGAACAGGCCCTTCGGCCCACGATGTTGTGCCGACCTTCATCTGAAACCAAGATCAAGCTATCCCACTCCCTACCATCCTGGTGTGCTCCATGTGCCTATCCAATAACCGCTTAAATGTTCCTAAAGTGTCTGACTCCACTATCACTGCAGGCAGTCCATTCCACACCCCAACCACTCTCTGCGTGAAGAACCTACCTCTGATATCCTTCCTATATCTCCCACCATGAACCCTATAGTTATGCCCCCTCGTAATAGCTCCATCCACCCGAGGAAATAGTCTTTGAACGTTCACTCGATCTATCCCCTTCATCATTTTATAAACCTCTATTAAGTCTCCCCTCAGCCTCCTCCGCTCCAGAGAGAACAGCCCCAGCTCCCTCAACCTTTCCTCATAAGACCGACACTCCAAACCAGGCAGCATCCTGGTAAATCTCCTCTGCACTCTTTCCAGCGCTTCCACATCCTTCTTATAGTGAGGTGACCAGAACTGCACGCAAGAACCTTTAAGAGTATTGATAGGCAAAGGGATCTGGGTGTACACAGGTCACTGAAAGTGGCAATGCAGGTGGAGAAGGTAGTCAAGAAGGCATACGGCATGCTTACCTTCATCGGCCGGGGTATTGAGTTTAAAAATTGTCAAGTCATGTTGCAGCTTTATAGAACCTTAGTTAGGCCGCACTTGGAATATAGTGTTCAATTCTGGTCGCCACACTACCAGAAGAATGTGGAGGCTTTGGAGAGGGTACAGAAAAGATTTACCAGGATGTTGCCTGGTATGGAGGGCATTAGCTATGAGGAGAGGTTGGAGAAACTTGGTTTGTTCTCACTGGAGCGACGGAGGTTGAGGGGAGACCTGATTGAAGTCTACAAGATCATAAGAGGCATGGACAGAGTGGACAGTCAGAAGCTTTTTCCCAGGGTGAAAGAGTCAATTACTAGGGGGCACAGGTTTAAGGTGTGAGGGGCAAGGTTTAAAGGAGATGTACGAGGCAGAGTTTTTACACAGAGGGTGGTGGGTGCCTGGAACTCGCTGCCGGGGGAGGTAGTGGAAGTGGATACGGTCGTGACTTTTAAGCGGCTTGTGCCCCTGACACTAAGGGGCAATATGGCACGGCCAATCCACCTCACCAGCACATCTTTGGAGTGTGGGAGGAAACCGGATCACCCGGAGGAAACCCACGCAGACATGCGGAGGACGTGCAAACTCCACACAGACAAGCCGGGAATTTAACCCGGATCCCTGGCGCTGTGAGGCAGCAGTGCTAACCCACTGTGTCACCGTGCTGCCCCGGGTCCCTGGCACTGTGAGGCAGCAGTGCTAACCCACTGTGCCACCGTGCTGCCCCGGGTCCCTGGCTCTGTGAGGGAGCAGTGCTAACCCACTGTGTCACCGTGCTGCCCCGGGTCCCTGGCACTGTGAGGGAGCAGTGCTAACCACTGTGTCACCGTGCTGCCCCGGGTCCCTGGCTCTGTGAGGGAGCAGTGCTAACCCACTGTGTCACCGTGCTGCCCCGGGTCCCTGGCTCTGTGAGGGAGCAGTGCTAACCACTGTGCCACCGTGCTGCCCCGGGTCCCTGGCGCTGTGAGGGAGCAGTGCTAACCACTGTGTCACCGTGCTGCCCCGGGTCCCTGGCACTGTGAGACAGCAGTGCTAACCACTGTGCCACCGTGCTGCCCCGGGTCCCTGGCGCTGTGAGGGAGCAGTGCTAACCACTGTGTCACCGTGCTGCCCCGGGTCCCTGGCGCTGTGAGACAGCAGTGCTAACCACTGTGCCACCGTGCTGCCCCGGGTCCCTGGCACTGTGAGGCAGCAGTGCTAACCACTGTGTCACCGTGCTGCCCCGGGTCCCTGGCTCTGTGAGGCAGCAGTGCTAACCACTGTGTCACCGTGCTGCCCCGGGTCCCTGGCGCTGTGAGGCAGCAGTGCTAACCACTGTGTCACCGTGCTGCCCCGGGTCCCTGGCACTGTGAGACAGCAGTGCTAACCACTGTGTCACCGTGCTGCCCCGGGTCCCTGGCACTGTGAGGCAGCAGTGCTAACCACTGTGTCACCGTGCTGCCCCGGGTCCCTGGCACTGTGAGACAGCAGTGCTAACCACTGTGTCACCGTGCTGCCCCGGGTCCCTGGCACTGTGAGACAGCAGTGCTAACCACTGTGTCACCGTGCTGCCCCGGGTCCCTGGCACTGTGAGACAGCAGTGCTAACCACTGTGTCACCGTGCTGCCCCGGGTCCCTGGCACTGTGAGACAGCAGTGCTAACCACTGTGTCACCGTGCTGCCCCGGGTCCCTGGCTCTGTGAGACAGCAGTGCTAACCACTGTGTCACCGTGCTGCCCCGGGTCCCTGGCACTGTGAGGCAGCAGTGCTAACCACTGTGTCACCGTGCTGCCCCGGGTCCCTGGCTCTGTGAGGCAGCAGTGCTAACCCACTGTGTCACCGTGCTGCCCCGGGTCCCTGGCTCTGTGAGGCAGCAGTGCTAACCACTGTGTCACCGTGCTGCCCCGGGTCCCTGGCACTGTGAGGGAGCAGTGCTAACCACTGTGTCACCGTGCTGCCCCGGGTCCCTGGCACTGTGAGGCAGCAGTGCTAACCACTGTGTCACCGTGCTGCCCCGGGTCCCTGGCACTGTGAGGCAGCAGTGCTAACCACAGTGTCACCGTGCTGCCCCGGGTCCCTGGCACTGTGAGGCAGCAGTGCTAACCACTGTGCCACCGTGCTGCCCCGGATCCCTGGCACTGTGAGGGAGCAGTGCTAACCCACTGTGTCACCGTGCTGCCCCGGGTCCCTGGCGCTGTGAGACAGCAGTGTTAACCACTGTGTCACCGTGCCGCCCCGGGTCCCTGGCGCTGTGAGACAGCAGTGTTAACCACTGTGTCACCGTGCTGCCCCGGGTCCCTGGCACTGTGAGGCAGCAGTGCTAACCACTGTGCCACCGTGCTGCCCCGGGTCCCTGGCTCTGTGAGGGAGCAGTGCTAACCACTGTGTCACCGTGCTGCCCCGGGTCCCTGGCTCTGTGAGGGAGCAGCGCTAACCACTGTGTCACCGTGCTGCCCCGGGTCCCTGGCACTGTGAGACAGCAGTGCTAACCACTGTGTCACCGTGCTGCCCCGGGTCCCTGGCACTGTGAGACAGCAGTGCTAACCACTGTGCCACCGTGCTGCCCCGGGTCCCTGGCTCTGTGAGGCAGCAGTGCTAACCACTGTGTCACCGTGCTGCCCCGGGTCCCTGGCTCTGTGAGGCAGCAGTGCTAACCACTGTGTCACCGTGCTGCCCCGGGTCCCTGGCACTGTGAGGGAGCAGTGTGAACCCACTGTGTCACCTTGCTGCCCCGGGTCCCTGGCACTGTGAGGGAGCAGTGCTAACCCACTGTGTCACCGTGCTGCCCCGGGTCCCTGGCGCTGTGAGGGAGCAGTGCTAACCACTGTGTCACCGTGCTGCCCTGGGTCCCTGGCTCTGTGAGGGAGCAGTGCTAACCACTGTGTCACCGTGCCGCCCCGGGTCCCTGGTGCTGTGAGGCAGCAGTGCTAACCACTGTGTCACCGTGCTGCCCTGGGTCCCTGGCTCTGTGAGGGAGCAGTGCTAACCACTGTGTCACCGTGCCGCCCCGGGTCCCTGGTGCTGTGAGGCAGCAGTGCTAACCACTGTGTCACCGTGCTGCCCTGGGTCCCTGGCTCTGTGAGGCAGCAGTGCTAACCACTGTGTCACCGTGCTGCCCCGGGTCCCTGGCACTGTGAGGCAGCAGTGCTAACCACTGTGCCACCGTGCTGCCCCGGGTCCCTGGCACTGTGAGGCAGCAGTGCTAACCACTGTGTCACCGTGCTGCCCCGGGTCCCTGGCACTGTGAGGGAGCAGTGCTAACCACTGTGTCACCGTGCTGCCCCGGGTCCCTGGCGCTGTGAGGCAGCAGTGCTAACCACTGTGTCACCGTGCTGCCCCGGGTCCCTGGCACTGTGAGGCAGCAGTGTGAACCCACTGTGTCACCGTGCTGCCCCGGGTCCCTGGCGCTGTGAGGGAGCAGTGCTAACCCACTGTGTCACCGTGCTGCCCCGGGTCCCTGGCTCTGTGAGGGAGCAGTGCTAACCACTGTGTCACCGTGCTGCCCCGGGTCCCTGGCTCTGTGAGACAGCAGTGCTAACCACTGTGTCACCGTGCTGCCCCGGGTCCCTGGCGCTGTGAGGGAGCAGTGCTAACCACTGTGTCACCGTGCTGCCCCGGGTCCCTGGCACTGTGAGGCAGCAGTGCTAACCACTGTGCCACCGTGCTGCCCCGGGTCCCTGGCACTGTGAGGGAGCAGTGCTAACCACTGTGCCACCGTGCTGCCCCGGGTCCCTGGCTCTGTGAGGGAGCAGTGCTAACCACTGTGTCACCGTGCTGCCCCGGGTCCCTGGCACTGTGAGGGAGCAGTGCTAACCACTGTGTCACCGTGCTGCCCCGGGTCCCTGGCACTGTGAGGCAGCAGTGCTAACCACTGTGTCACCGTGCTGCCCCGGGTCCCTGGCTCTGTGAGGCAGCAGTGCTAACCACTGTGTCACCGTGCTGCCCCGGGTCCCTGGCTCTGTGAGGCAGCAGTGCTAACCACTGTGTCACCGTGCTGCCCCGGGTCCCTGGCACTGTGAGGCAGCAGTGCTAACCACTGTGTCACCGTGCTGCCCCGGGTCCCTGGGGCTGTGAGGCAGCAGTGCTAACCACTGTGTCACCGTGCTGCCCCGGGTCCCTGGAGCTGTGAAGCAGCAGTGCTAACCACTGTGCTACCGTGCCGCCCCGGGTCCCTGGCACTGTGAGGCAGCAGTGCTAACCCACTGTGCCACCGTGCCACCCGGAGTACAGTGGTTGACCACTGTGGTCAACAGTGGCCATGTCCCAATTCCAGAGAGGGTGTTGGGCCTTCACTGTAAGTGAGGACATTCCAGGATTTTCATGCTGCCGATATGAACCTTTTACTCTCTGGAGGAAGGAACCCCAGTCTGTTCTTTATCCAGACATTTTCCAGTTTCTGGCTCTTTTCTCCCATTTGCTTTCCTATCTTGAAGAAACAAAATAACCTCCTCATTTCTTTCTTCTGAAACTGACTACCTGGAATGTCACTTTCCATTTATCCACCCCCTCTACAAGCTTCAGCTCCACAGTGAGACTGCAATCTCCAATGTTCCTTCATTGTCACCGAGTTCAAATCCTGGAACCTCCTTCCAAAGAGCCCTGCTGGTATTATCTACAGATTTCAACACCATACCTTTAATTCCTGAGTGTAAATCATTTCTTTCAACGGTGAACAACCATACTCCCAGCAGGGATCCCAGTGGAATCATCTGAGACCCTTCCCTTTACCCTGACTGCTTTCAATCCATTCTGCTACCTCACCCCTCACTCCATGTGTAGTGACCTTTGTTAGAATTGACAAAGATCAGAGAAAAGTACAGCACAGGAACAGGCCCTTTGACCCCCCCAAGCCTGCGTCGATCATGACGCGCTAACTAAACTAAAAAAAATGTTTCCCTCTATTCCCTCCCTATTCATGGACCCATCCAGATGCCTCTTAAATGTTGCTAATGTGCCTGCTTCCTCCACCCCCTCTGGCAGCGCGTTCCAGGCACCCACCACTCTCTGCGTGAAAAACTTCCCCCACACATCTCCCTTAAACTGTCCCCCTCTCACCTTGAACCTGTGCCCCCTTGTAACTGACACTTCCACCCTGGGGAAAAGCCTCTGACTATCCACCCTGTTTGTGTCAATCCTCTAATATGGCATCTTATCAAAGGTCCTGGGAGAAGCCACAGCTCTGAAATTCTATCCCTAAACCTGTTTGGCTTTATCACCTCTTTTAAGGCACTTATTAAAAGCTACCTCTCTGAACCTAATATCTCATTGCCAAATGTTGTTTGATAATTGTAGTAATCGGGTGAAATCCTGACAATCGTGGGGCGGCACGGTAGCACAGTGGTTAGCACTGCTGCTTCACAGCTCCAGGGTCCCGGGTTCGATTCCCGGCTCGGGTCACTGTCTGTGTGGAGTTTGCACATTCTCCTCGTGTCTGCGTGGGTTTCCTCCGGGTGCTCCGGTTTCCTCCCACAGTCCAAAGATGTGCAGGTTAGGTTGATTGGCCAGGTTAAAAAATTGCCCCTTAGAGTCCTGGGATGTGTAGGTTAGAGGGATTAGCGGGTAAAATATGTGGGGGTAGGGCCTGGGTGGGATTGTGGTCGGTGCAGACTCGATGGGCCGAATGGCCTCCTTCTGCACTGTAGGGTTTCTATGATTTCTATGAAGAGAGGAGAGAAATGTAAAGCTGTCGTCTCCTGTGCTGAAAACAGAGAATGATATGGGAATCTACAGTCCCAGATCACTACACTGCCATCCTGAAAATGCCCCCTTATGCCAACTTTCTGTCCTCTATCAGTTAGCCAATCCTCTACCCATGCTAATATACTAGCCCCAACACTATGGGCTCTTCCCTTAAGCTTTTTGGAAATCCAAGTATATTAGATTTACTGGTTCCCCTTTATCTATCCTGCTCTCATTCCCACCCCAGAGAATTCTAATACATTTGTCAGGTATGATTTCCCCTTCATGAAGCCATACTGACCCTGTTTGATTTTATTATGGGTTTAAAATATAGTTATGTATTATTAAGTTATTTTTCAACCGTACCAGCCTTTAGACCTCTTCATAGGACAACATGCAACCAACAAACAAAGGGAACAAGAAAAAAGATGGAAAATTATAGGCCAATTAGCCTAACCTCAGTTGTTGGCAAAATTCTAGAATCCATCGTTAAGTATGAGATTTCTAAATTCTTGGAAGTGCAGGGTCGGATTAAGACAAGTCAGCATGGATTTAGTAAGGGGAGGTCGTGCCTGACAAACCTGTTAGAGTTCCTTGAAGAGATAACAAATAGGTTAGACCAAGGAGAGCCAATGGATGTTATCTATCTTGACTTCCAAAAGGCCTTTGACAAGGTGCCTCACGGGAGACTGCTGAGTAAAATAAGGGCCCATGGTATTCGAGGCAAGGTACTAACATGGATTGACGATTGGCTGTCAGACAGAAGGCAGAGAGTTGGGATAAAAGGTTCTTTCTCAGAATGGCAACCGGTGACAAGTGGTGTCCCGCAGGGTTCAGTGTTGGGGCCACAGCTGTTCTCTTTATATATTAACGATCTAGATGACGGGACTGGGGGCATTCTGGCCAAGTTTGCCGATGATACAAAGATAGGTGGAGGGGCAGGTAGTATTGAGGAGGTGGGGAGGCTGCAGAAAGATTTAGACAGTTTAGGAGAGTGGTCCAAGAAGTGGCTGATGAAATTCAACGTGGGCAAGTGCGAGGTTGTACACTTTGGAAAAAAGAATAGAGGCATGGACTATTTTCTAAACGGTGACAAAATTCATAATGTTAAAGTGCAAAGGGACTTGGGAGTCCTAGTCCAGGATTCTCTAAAGGTAAACTTGCAGGTTGAGTCCGTAATTAAGAAAGCAAATGTAATGTTGTCATTTATCTCAAGAGGCTTGGAATACAAAAGCAGGGATGTACTTCTGAGGCTTTATAAAGCACTGGTTAGGCCCCATTTGGAGTACTGTGAGCAATTTTGGGCCCCACACCTCAGGAAGGACATACTGGCACTGGAGCGGGTCCAGCGGAGATTCACACGGATGATCCCAGGAATGGTAGGCCTGACATACGATGAACGTCTGAGGATCGTGGGATTATATTCATTGGAGTTTAGGAGGTTGAGGGGAGATCTGATAGAAACTTACAAGATAATGAACGGCTTAGATAGGATGGACGTAGGGAAGTTGTTTCCATTAACAGGGGAGACTAGGACGCGGGGGCACAGCCTGAGAATAAAAGGGAGTCACTTTAGAACAGAGATGAGGAGAAATTTCTTCAGCCAGAGAGTGGTAGGTCTGTGGAATTCATTGCCACAGAGGGCTGTGGAGGCCGAGACGTTGAGCGTCTTCAAGACAGAAATTGATAAATTCTTGATTTCTCGAGGAATTAAGGGCTATGGGGAGAGAGCGGGTAAATGGAGTTGAAATCAACCATGATTGAATGGTGAAGTGGACTCAATGGGCCGAATGGCCTTACTTCCGCTCCTATGTCTTATGGTCTAATAGTGGAACTGCAGACCTTTTCATATTTGAAAAGTGCTATATAAATTCAAATTGTTACTCTTGTTAAAATTTGAGTTTTCTTTGACAGAATTTGAGCATCGCCGGCAGGGTCAACATTTATTGCCCATCCCTAGTTGCCCTTTAGAAAGTGGTGGTGAGCTGCCTTCTTCAACCGCTGCGGTCCACAGTGCTGTTAGGGAGGGATTCCTGGATTTTGAACCAGCGACAGTGAAGGAACAGCGATATATTTCCAAGCCAAGATGGTGAGTGGCTGGGAGGGGAAGCTCCAAGTGGTGGGAACACCCATGTATCTTGTCCTTCTAGATGGTAGTGGTCGTGGGTTTGGAAGGTGTTGCTGAAGGAGCCTTTAAGTTCCACAACTTGTGGTGAGCCCAAAAGGTCCCAACCAGGACAGTGCAGTAATGGACCCACTCAGGGGCCTGCTTTATACAAGGCTCAGTATATGAACTCCACCTGCTGAGTTAATTACCAATCCCCAGGGAGTTTGTATTCAACAAGTCCTAGAGGGAAGTCAATCAGTGATTCCACATGCAAGTCCTGGGGGTTATCACAGAGAGTATTCCATCACACTCCTGACTTGTGCCTTGTAGATGGTGGACAGGCTTTGGGGAGTCAGGAGGTGAGTTAGTCACCACAGGTTCCTTGCTTTTGACCTGCTCTGGTAGCCATAATATTTACAAAGCTAATCCAGTTCAGTTTCTGGTCAATAGGAACCCCCAGGATTTTGGTAGTGGGGAATTCAGCGATAGAAAATCTATCTATCTTTGCCTTAAAAACATTCAATGAGATAGCCTCAACTGCTTCACTGGGCAGGGAATTCCACAGATTCACAACCCTTTGGGTGAAGAAGTTCCTCCTCAACTCAGTCCTAAATATGCTCCTCTTTATTTTGAGGCCATGCCCCCTTCCCGCCAGTGGAAACAACTTCCCTGCTTCTATCTTATCTATTCCCTTCATAATTTTAAATGTTTCTATAAGATCCCCCCCCCTCATTCTTCTAAATTCCAATGAATATAGCCCCAGTCTACCCAGTCTCTCATAAGCCAACCCTCTCAACTCTGGAATCAACCCAGTGAATCTCCTCTGCACCCCCTCCAGTGCCAGTATATCCTTTCTCAAGTAAGGAGACCATAACTGTACACAGTACTCCAGGTGTGGCCTCACCAGCACCTTATACAGCTGCAACATAACCTCGCTGTTTTTAAACTCCATCCCTCTAGCAATGAAGGACAAAATTCCATTTGCCTTCTTAATTACCTGCTGCACCTGCAAACCAACTCCTTGAGATTCCTGCACAAGGACACCCAGGTCCCTCTGCACAGCAGCATGCTGCAATTTTTTACCATTTAAATAATAGTCCATTTTGCTGTTATTCCTATCAAAATGGATGACCTCACATTTACCAACATTGTACTCCATCTGCCAGACCCTCACCCACACACTTAGACTATCTATATCCCTTTGCAGACTTTCAGCATCCTCTGCACACTTTGCTCTGCCACCCATCTTAGTGTCATCTGCGAATTTTGACACACTGCACTTGGTCCCCAACTCCAAATCGTCTATGTAAATCGTAAACAATTGTGGTCCCAACACTGATCCCTGAGGCACACCACTAGTCACTGATCGCCAACCAGGAAAACACCCATTTACCCCCACTCTTTGCTTTCTGTTAGTTAACCAATCCACTATCCATGCTAATACATTACCTGTAACACTGTGCACCTTTATCGGATGGAGCAGTATTTGGTGCGGCACCTTGTCAAATGCCTTCTGGAAATCCAGATACACCACATCCACAGGTTCCCCATTGCACGTAATATCCTCAAAGAATTCCACTAAATTAATTAAACACGACCTGCCCTTCATGAACCCATGCTGCGTCTTACCAATGGGACAATTTATATCCAGATGTCTCGCTATTTCTTCCTTGATGATAGATTCAAGCATTTTCCCTGCTACAGAAGTTAAGCTAACCGGCCTATAGTTACCTGCCTTTTGTCTACCTCCTTTTTTAAACAGTGGCGTCACATTTGCTGTTTCCAATCTGCGGGAACCACCCCAGAGTCCAGTGAATTTTGGTAAATTACCACCAGTGCATTTGCTATTTCCTCCGCCTTCTCAAAGAACAAAGAAAATTACAGCACAGGGACAGGCCCTTCGGCCCCTCCAAGCCTGCACCGATGGAACTAAAACCCCCGACCCTTCCGGGGACCATATCCCTCTATTCCCATCCTATTCATGTATTTGTCAAGATGTCCCTTAAAAGTCACTACCGTATCCGCTTCCACTACCTCCCCGGCAACGAGTTCCAGGCACCCACCACCCTCTGTGTAAAAACACTTGCCTCGTACATCTCCTTTAAACCTTGCCCCTTGCACCTTAAACCTCTGCCCCCTAGTAATGGACTCTTCCACCCTGGGAAAAAGCTTCTGACTATCCACTCTGTCTATGCCTCTCATAATCTTTTAGACTTCTATCAGGTCGCCCCTCAACCCCCGTCACTCCAGTGAGAACAAACCAAGTTTCTCCAACCTCTCCTCATAGCTAATGCCCTCCATACCAGGCAACATCCTGGTAAATCTTTTCTGTACCCTCTCCAAAGCCTCCACATCCTTCTGGGAGTGTGGCGACCAGAATTGAACACTATATGGGATTTAATGGGATTGAGGGCTATAGATAGGCCTAGAGGTAGGGATATGATCAGCGCAACTTGTGGGCCGAAGGGCCTGTTTGTGCTGTGGCTTTCTATGTTCTATATTCCAAGTGCGGCCTCACTAAGGTTCTATAAAGCTGCATCATCTCTTTCAGTAGCTGGGATGCATTCCATCAGGGCCAGGAGATTTGTCTACCTTTAGCTTCAAAGAACAAAGAACAATACAGCACAGGAACAGGCCCTTCGGCCCTCCAAGCCCGCGCCGCTCCCTGGTCCAAACTAGACCATTCTTTTGTATCCCTCCATTCCCACTCCGTTCATATGGCTATCTAGATAAGTCTTAAACGTTCCCAGTGTGTCCGCCTCCACCACCTTGCCTGGCAGCGCATTCCAGGCCCCCACCACCCTCTGTGTAAAATATGTCCTTCTGATATCTGTGTTAAACCTCCCCCCCCTTCACCTTGAACCTATGACCCCTCGTGAACGTCACCACCGACCTGGGGAAAAGCTTCCCACCGTTCACCCTATCTATGCCCTTCATAATTTTATACACCTCTATTAAGTCTCCCCTCATCCTCCGTCTTTCCAGGGAGAACAACCCCAGTTTACCCAATCTCTCCTCATAACTAAGCCCCTCCATACCAGGCAACATCCTGGTAAACCTCCTCTGCACTCTCTCCAAGCTTACCTCAAGTGCTTCTTTAGTGATAGTAGTTTCTAGGTCCTGTCCTGCCATCACCTTCCTGTCATCAATTTTTGGCATGTTATTTGTGTTTTCCACTGTGAAGACCGACACAAAATACCTGTTCAATGCCTCAGCCATTTTCTCATTTCCAGTTATTACATCCCCCTTCCATCCTCTAAAGGACCAATGTTTACTTTAGTCACTCTTTTTCCTTTTATATATTTGTAGAAACTTTTGCTCTGTTTTTATATTCCGAGCGAGTTTACTCTCATAATCCGGCTTACTTTTCTTTATAGCTTTTTTTATGGCTTTCTGTTGACCTTTAAAGATTTCCCAATCCTCTTGTTTCCCACTAATCTTTGCCACTTTGTATGCATTTTCTTTCAATTTGATCCCTCCTTTATTTCCTTAGATATCCATGGCTGATTATCTCTTTTTCTACAGTCCTTCCTTATCACTGGTATATACTTTTGCTGAGCACTGTGAAAGATCGCTTTGAAAGTCCTCCACTGTTCCTCAATTGTCCCACCTTAAAGTTTTTGCTCCCAGTCTACTTTAGCCAACTCCTCCCTCATCCCTTTATAGTCTCCTTTGTTTAAGCACAAGACACTGGTATTGGATTTTACCTTCTCACGCTCCATCGGTATTTTAAATTCATCCATTCTGTGATCGCTCCTTCGAGAGGATCCCTAACTATGAGATAATTAATTATCCCTGTCTCATTACACAGGACCAGATCTGGGATAGCTTGCTCCCTTGTAGGTTCCATTACATACTGTTCAAGGAAGCTATTGCGGATACATTCTATGAACTCCTGCTCAAAGCTGCCTTGACCGACCTGGTTTGACCAATTGATATGTAGATTAAAATTCCCCATGATAATTGCTGTCCCAGTTTTACATGCATCAGTTATTTCTTTGTTTATTTCTCGTCCCACCATGATGTCATTATTTGGTGGCCTATAGACTACGCCTATCAGTGACTTTTTCTCCTTACTATTTCTAATTTCATCCAAATGGATTCAACCTTTTTTCCATAGAACCGATATCATCTCTCACTGCCGCCCTGATATCATCCTTAAATATCAGAGATACACCACCTCCCCTACCTTCCTATCTGTCCCTCCGAACAGTTTGATACCCCTGGATATTTAACTCCCAATCGTGACCATCCTGAAACCATGTCTCTGTAATGGCCACAAATCACACTCGTTCACAATGATTTGTGTCGTCATTCACCTTGTTTCCAATGCTACAAACATTCAGATAAAGTGCCCTTATGCTAGTTTTTATACCTTCTTTTTGAATTCTAACACTTCCATTAATAACATCTCCTGAGTTCTCCTTCCTTTTAACCTTTTCCATAATTTTCCATGTAGTTGAACCCACCTCCCCACATGCTAAGGTGCTGCTTTGTTTCCCATTAACCATGATATCTATGACATTGTCCTTGTTTGTTCTTTCTGTCCAGAGGCAATGCTGTCCAGAATTGAGCTGAGTTTCTGATCCAATCTCGGGCCCATCACTAGGATTTCCTATTTCCACCTCCTTATCACTGCCCCTCCTCAGTGTCTTGGCTGCTCAAACAGTCATTGTTATCTCCAGACTTGTCTATTCCATAAGACCATAAGACATAGGAGCAGAATTAGGCCATTCGGCCCATCGAGTCTGCTGCACCATTCAATCATGGCTGATATTTTTCTCATCCCCATTCTCCTTCCTTTTCCCCATAACTCCTGATTAATCAAGAACCTATCTATCTCTGTCTTAAAGACACTCAATGACCTGGCCTCCACAGCCCTCTGCGGCAAAGAGTTCCACAGATTCACCACCCTCTGGCTGAAGAAATTCCTTCTTATCTCAGTTTTAAAGGAGCGTCCCTTCACTCTGAGGTTGTGCCCTCGAGTTCTAGTCTCTCCCACTAGTGGAAACATCCTCTCCACATCCACTTTATCTAGGCCTCTCAGTATTCTGTAAGTTTCAATTGGATGCCCCCTCATCCTTCTACACTCCATCAAGGAAGGCTGAAAGGGTCACGAAAAGTCATTGGCCAGTGGGATTAAAGAAAATCCCAAGGCTTTTTATACATATATAAAGAGCAAGAGGGTCGCCAGGGAGAGGGTTGGCCCAATCAAGGATGGGGGAGGGAATCTATGCGTGGAGCCAGAGGAAATGGGTGAGGTATTAAATGAGTACTTTGCGTCAGTATTCACCAAAGAGAAAGACTTGGTGGATGATGAGTCTGGGAAAGGATGTGTAGATAGTTTGAGTCATGTTGAGATCAAAAAGGAGGATGTATTGGTGTTCTTGAGAAACATTAAGGTAGACAAGTCTGCAGGGTCTGATGGGATATACCCCAGAATACTGAGAGAGGCAAGGGAGGAAATTGCTGGGGCCTTGAGAGAAATCTTTGTATCCTCACTGGCTACAGGGGAGGTCCCAGAGGATTGGAGAATAGCCAATGTTGTTCCTTTGTTTAAGAAGGGTAGCAAGAAAAATCCAGGTGATTACAGGCCGGTGAGCCTTACATCAGTGGTAGGGAAATTATTGGAGAGGATTCTTCGAGACAGGATTTACTCCCACTTGGAAATAAGTGGACGTATTAGTGAGAGGCAGCATGGTTTTGTGAAGGGGAGGTCGTGTCTCACAAACTTGATCGAGTTTTTCGAGGAAGTGACGAAGATGATTGATGAGGGTAGGACAGTGGATGTTGTCTACATGGACTTCAGTAAGGCCTTTGACAAGGTCCCTCATGGCAGACTGGTGCAGAAGGTGAAGTCGCATGGGATCAGAGGTGAGCTGGCAAGGTGGATACAAAACTGGCTCGGTCAAAGAAGACAGAGGGTAGCAGTGGAAGGGTGCGTTTCTGAATGGAGGGCTGTGACAAGTGGTGTTCCTCAGGGATCTGTGCTGGGACCTTTGCTGTTTGTAATATATATAAATGATTTAGAGGAAAATGTAACTGGATTGATAAGTAAGTTTGCGGACGACACAAAGGTTGGTGGATTTGTGCGTAGCGATGAGGACCATCAGAGGGTACAGCAGGATATAGATTAGTTGGAGACTTGGGCGGAGAGATGGCAGATGGAGTTTAATCCGGACAAATGTGAGGTCATGCATTTTGGAAGGTCTAATACAGATAGGAAATATACAGTAAATGGCAGAACCCTTAGGAGTATTGATTGGCAAAGGGATCTGGGTGTACAGATACACAGGTCACTGAAAGTGGCAATGCAGGTGGAGAAGGTAGTCAAGAAGGCACACGGCATGCTTGCCTTCATCGGCCGGGGTATTGAGTTTAAAAATTGGCAAGTCATGTTGCAGCTTTATAGAACCTTAGTTAGGCCGCACTTGGAATATAGTGTTCAATTCTGGTCGTCACACTACCAGAAGGATGTGGAGGCTTTGGAGAGGGGACAGAAAAGATTTACCAGGATGTTGCCTGGTATGGAGGGCATTAGCTATGAGGAGAGGTTGGAGAAACTTCTTTTGTTCTCACTGGAACGACGGAGGTTGAGGGGAGACCTGATAGAAGTCTACAAGATTATGAGAGGCATGGGCAGAGTGGATAGTCAGAAGCTTTTTCCCAGGGTGGAAGAGGAGAGATTGAACAGATTGGGTTTGTACTCGTTGGAGTTTAGAAGGATGAGGGGTGAACTTATAGAGACATATAAGATAATGAAGGGGCTGGATAGGGTAGAGGTGGAGAGATTCTTTCCACTTAGAAGGGAAACCAGAACTAGAGGGCACAGCCTCAAAATAAGGGGGGGCCGGTTCAGAACAGAGTTGAGGGGGAACTTCTTCTCTCAGAGGGTAGTGAATCTCTGGAATTCTCTGCCCATTGAAGTGCTGGAGGCTTCCTCGTTGAATATGTTTAAATCACGGGTAGATAGTTTTCTGATCGATAAGGGAATTAGGGGATATGGGGAGCAGGCGGGTAAGTGGAACTGATTCGCTTCAGATCAGCCATGATCTTGTTGAATGGCGGGGCAGGCTCGAAGGGCCAGATGGCCTACTCCTGCTCCTATTTCTTATGTTCTTATGTTCTAAGAGTCAGTTACTAGGGGGCATAGGTTTAAGGCGCGAGGGGCAAGGTTTAAAGGAGATGTACGAGGCAGATTTTTTACACAGGGTGGTGGGTGCCTGGAACTCGTTGCCGGGGGAGGGAGTGGAAGTGGATACGGTCGTGACTTTTAAGGGGCGTCTTGACAAGTACATGAATAGGATGGGAATAGAGGGATATGGTCCCCGGAAGGGTAGAGGGTTTTAGTTCAGTCGGGCAGCAGGGTCGGTGCGGGCTTGGAGGGGCCGAAGGGCCTGTTCCTGTGCTGTAATTTTCTTTGCTCTTTGTTCCTCATATTACCAACCCTTCATTCCTGGGATCATTCCCATTGTCTATCCTACATAAACCCAGCTGCCGGGGTGTTAACCTGCACCAAGTCCCATTTCCCTGTCACCCCGTGTTTCTCAGCTCCGTTGGCTCCTCATCCTGCAATGTCCTGATGTTACAATTCTTATCCTTTTGTTTTCAAGTCTGTCAGCCTTCTTATCTCAGAAATCTGCTCCAGCCCCACAACTCCCAAAATGTCCCTTTAATTCTGACTTTGTGCAAACTTATAATTTTATTTGCTGCAAGATTTTTGCCTGGCCCCTGAGATGCAGAATTCTCACCCAAAACCTCTCCAACTCTCATCTTCCCTCCTTTAAAGTGACTGTATAACCTACCTATCCGAATTAAAGGCAAATACTGCGTATGCTGGTGTCTGAAACATGAACAGAAAGTGGTGGGGTCATCCAGACTCGAAACGTTGGCTCTATTCCCCCTCCACAGAGGCTGCCAAACCTGCTGAGATGCATTTTGTTTATGCCACTCATCCTGGTCCCTGACTGTGCAACCCGGTTTTGTCTGATAACAACTTCTGGGAGGCGAGGGAGGAGATTGCAGAGCCTTTGGCTTTGATCTTTATGTCGTCATTGTCTACAGGAACAGTGCCAGAAGACTGGAGGATCGCAAATGTTGTCCCCTTGTTCAAGAAGGGGAGTAGAGACAACCCTGGTAATTATAGACCGGTGAGCCTTACTTCTGTTGTGGGCAAAGTTTTGGAAGGGATTCTAAGAGATAGGATTTATAATCATCTAGAAAGGAATAATTTGATTAGGGATAGTCAGCACGGTTTTGTGAAGGGTAGGTCGTGCCTCACAAACCTTATTGAGTTCTTTGAGAACTCAATTTGGTTGAGCTTTCTGAGGAGGTGACAAAAACGATTGACGAGGGAAGGGCCGTGGATGTCGTCTATATGGATTTTAGTAAAGCGTTTGACAAGGTCCCTCATGGCAGGCTGGTGCAAAAGGTTAAATCTCACAGGATAAAAGGTGAGCGAGCGAGATGGGTGGAGAACTGGCTTAGCCATAGAAGACAGAGGGTAGCAGTGGAGGGGTCTTTTTCCGGTTGGAGGTCTGTGACTAATGGTGTTCCGCAGGGCTCTGTACTGGGACCTCTGCTGTTTGTGATATATATAAATGATTTGGAGGAAGATGTAGCTGGTGTGATCAGTAAGTTTGCGGACGACACAAAGATTGCTGGAGTTGCGGATAGTGATGAACATTGTCAGAGAATACAGCAGGATATAGATAGGCTGGAACATTGGGCGGAGAAATGGCAGATGGAATTTAATCCAGATAAATGCGAAGCGATGCATTTCGGTAGATCTAATGTAAGGGGGAGCTAAACAATAAATGGCAGAACCATCAGGAGTATAGACACACAGAGGGAGCTGGGTGTACAAGTCCACAGATCCTTAAAGGTGGCAGCACAGGTGGAGAGGGTGGTCAAGAATGCATATGGCATGCTTGCCTTTATTGGAGGGGGCATAGAATATAAAAGTTGGCATATGATGTTGCAGCTCTATAGAACGTTGGTTAGGCCACATTTGGAATACTGTGCCCAGTTCTGGTCGCCACACTACCAGAAGGACTTGGAGGCTTTGGAGAGAGTACAGAGGAGGTTTACCAGGATGTTGCCTGGTATGGAGGGTCTTAGCTATGAGGAGAGATTGGGTAAACTGGGGATGTTCTCCCTGGAAAGACGGAGGTTGAGGGGTGACCTAATAGAGGTGTATAAAATTATGAAGGGCATAGATAGGGTGAACAGTGGGAAGCTTTTTTCCAGGGCGGAGGTGATGAACACAAGGGGTCACGGGTTCAAGGTGAGGGGGGCAAGGTTCAACACAGATGTCAGGGAGACGTATTTTACACAGAGGGTGGTGGGGGCCTTGAATGCACTGCCAAGCAAGGTGATTGAGGCGGACACGCTGGGATCGTTTAAGACTTATCTAGATAGCCACATGGACAGACTGGGAATAGAGGGATACAAACGAATGGTCTAGTTGGGCACATGAGCGGCGCAGGCTTGGAGGGCCGAAGGGCCTGTTCCTGTGCTGTATTGTTCTTTGTTCTTTGAGAAAGTGACCAAAGAGACGGATGAGGATAAAGCAGTTGATGTGGTGTATATGGATTTCCCCACGGGTTCCCCACGGTAAGCCATTGCAGAAGATATGAGGCATGGGATTGAGGGTGATTTAGTGGTTTGGATCAGGAATTGGCTAGCTGTAAGAAGACAGAGGGTGGTGGTTGATGGGAAATGTTCATCCTGGAGTTCAGTCACTAGTGGTGTACCGCAAGGATCTGTTTTGGGGTAAATTTGCGGATGACACTAAAGTCGGTGGAGTTGTAGACAGTGCGGAGGGAAGTGGCAGGTTACAGAGGGACATAGATAAGCTGCAGAGCTGGGCTGAGAGGTGGCAAATGGAGTTTAATGCGGAAAAGTGTGAGGTGATTCACTTTGGAAGGAGTAACAGGATTACAGAGTACTGGGCTAATGGTAAGATACTTGGTAGTGTGGATGAACAGAGAGATCTCGGTGTCCATGTGCATAGATCCCTGAAAGTTGGCACCCAGGTTGATAGGGTTGTTAAGAAGGCGTACGGTGTGTTAGCTTTTATTGGTAGAGGGATTGAGTTTCGGAGCCAGGAGGTCATGTTGCAGCTGTACAAAACTCTGGTGCGGCCGCATTTGGAGTATTGCGTACAGTTCTGGTCGCCGCATTATAGGAAGGATGTGGATGCATTGGAAAGGGTGCAGAGGAGATTTACCAGGATGTTGCCTGGTATGGTGGGAAGGTCTTATAAGGAAAGGCTGAGGGACTTGAGGTTGTTTTCGTTAGAGAGAAGAAGGTTAAGGGGTGACTTAATAGAGGCATACAAGATGATCAGAGGATTAGATAGGGTGGATAGTGAGAGCCTTTTTCCTCGGATGGTGATGGCTAGCACGAGGGGATATAGCTTTAAATTGAGGGGTGAGAGATATAGGACAGATGTTAGAGGTAGGTTCTTTACTCAGAGAGTAGTAAGGGCGTGGAATGCCCTGCCTGCAGCAGTCGTGGACTCGTCAACATTAAGGGCATTTAAGTGGTTATTGGATAAACATATGGATGATATTGGAATAGTGTAGATTAGAGGGGCTTTAGATTGGTTTCACTGGTCGGCGCAACATCGAGGGCCGAAGGGCCTGTACTGCGCTGTAATGTTCTATGTTCTATGTTCTAAAGGTCTGAGTGTCATAAAGTGCCAATGTAGATATTTGCCACACTTATATTGTCAATGTGTTGTCCATGCTGTAAATCTCGCTCTATAATGCCAGTTCAAAAAACATACCAAACAATCCCAGAGTAGAAAGTCAGCTTCCTTATCTGTGGGGTCTTCACAATATCCCAGAATGAATACTGCTTATCAGGTGCATCCGTGTCCACAGCCATTTGCAAAGTCTAAAACAAGGAGAAGGGAGATGCAGCTCTTTCACTCACTCAGTGTTCAGTGTTGAAGCTGAGAGCTTACAGCACAACCCCCCCTCCGCCTCCCAGCCCCCCCTCCGCCTCCCAACCCCTCCTCCGCCTCCCAACCCCTCCTCCGCCTCCCAACCCCCCCTCCGCCTCCCAACCCCCCCTCCGCCTCCCAACCCCCCCTCTGCCTCCCAACCCCCCCTCCGCATGCCAGCCCCCCCCCTCCGCACGCCAGCCCCCTCCCTCCGCACGCCAGCACCCCCCCCCTCCGCACGCCGCCCCCCCCCACTCCGCACGCCGGCCCCCCCCTCCGCACGCCGCCCCCCCCCCTCCGCACGCCAGCCCCCCCTCTGCACGAACCATCTTCCCCGAGACCACAATATGTCATAAACTGTCGCCCCCCTCCCCCACCCCCTGCCCCTCCCCCTCCCCCTCCCCCGTCCCGCCCTCTCCCCCAGCCCCTCCCCTTCCCTTCCCCACCCCCTCCCCCGCCCTGCACCCTCCCCGCCCCTCCTCCGCCCCCTCCCCGCCCCCCGCCCCCGCTCCCCCTCCCCGCTCCCCCTCCCCGCCCCCTCCCCGCCCCCTCCCCCGCCCCTTCCCCCGCTCCCCCTCCCCCGCTCCCCCTCCCTGCCCCCTCCCCCGCTCCCCCTCCCCCGTCCCCTCCCCCAGGCACTGGGATCATTCTTTACCTCGATGGACAGTCCAGGATCACAGGTATTCCTCTTGTTTACCCGGCCACATTTCAGCAGGCTCACCTGAGCTGCTTCTGTTTTCCCATTGGCCAGGAGCCACCTGGCAGATTCTGGGATCCACCTGTGCAAACAGGATTATTGTGCAGGTGAGAGTTTGAACATCAATAACTAACTCTAATCTGTTGTCAGAACTCTGAGTGAAGACGGCTGCTGCTTTCTGATAGGCGACAGTCCACCTTGTTTTAAGAGTTATTGTGAGATATGGCATAATGTTACTTCTACATGAAGCTGAATTGTAGAACCATAAGCAGGCTTTAAAGCAGGTTATAGTGTGCAAACATCAGTCTTAACACAGAAACCACCGAAGATACACAACATGGGACCGAAACAAGAAAGAACAAAGAAAGTGGCTTATCTGAACATAGTAAGAAGTTTAACAACACCAGGTTAAAGTCCAACAGGTTTATTTGGTAGCAAAAGCCACACAAGCTTTCAAGGCTCTGAGCCCCTTCTTCAGGTGAGTGGGAATTCTGTTCACAAACAGAACTTATAAAGACACAGACTCAATTTACATGAATAATGGTTGGAATGCGAATACTTACAACTAATCCAGTCTTTAAGAAACAAAACAATGGCATTGGAGAGAGCATCAAGACAGGCTAAAAAGATGTGTATTGTCTCCAGACAAGACAGCCAGTGAAACTCTGCAGGTCCTGATAGAAACTGATAGCCAAGTTCCGCACACACAAGGACGGCCTCAACCGGGATATTGGGTTCATGTCACACTATTTGTAACCCCCACAGTTGCCTCACCCTTTATCCCGCTTTTCATCGGAAACATATCCATCTTGTTCTTGAGTCCATTGATGGATTCTGCACCCCCTGTGCTCTAGACAGAGTTCCACAGTTTCACAACCCACTGAGAGAAGCCGTTTCTCCTCAGCTCAGTTTTAAACCTTCCTCCTCTGACTCTATCTATGACCTCTTGTTCTAGACTGTCCCACAAGGGGGACTGCTGTTCAACATTCACCTTATCAATCCCCTTTAACATTTTATAAAAGTTGATCAAATCCCCCTCATTCTTCTGAACTCCAGTGAGGATAGACCTAACCTGCTCAATCTCCCTTCAAATGACAAGACAAATCAAACAAGTCAACCTTCGCTGAACTGTCTCTAATGCATTTACATCCTCCCTCAAATCAGGTAACAAAACTGGACACAATGCCCCTGATACAGTGTCACCAAAACTGTACACAATGCTCCTGATACAGTGTCACCAAAACTGTACGCAGTGCCCCCGATACAGTGTCACCAAAACTGTACACAGTGCCCCTGATACAGTGTCACCAAAACTGTACACAGTGCCCCCGATACAGTGTCACCAAAACTGTACACAGTGCCCCTGATACAGTGTCACCAAAACTGTACACAGTGCCCCCGATACAGTGTCACCAAAACTGTACACAATGCTCCTGATACAGTGTCACCAAAACTGTACACAGTGCCCCCGATACAGTGTCACCAAAACTGTACACAATGCTCCTGATACAGTGTCACCAAAACTGTACACAGTGCCCCCGATACAGTGTCACCAAAACTGTACGCAGTGCCCCTGATACAGTGTCACCAAAACTGTACACAGTGCCCCTGATACAGTGTCACCAAAACTGTACACAGTGCCCCCGATACAGTGTCACCAAAACTGTACACAGTGCCCCTGATACAGTGTCACCAAAACTGTACACAGTGCCCCCGATACAGTGTCACCAAAACTGTACACAGTGCCCCTGATACAGTGTCACCAAAACTGTACACAGTGCCCCCGATACAGTGTCACCAAAACTGTACACAATGCTCCTGATACAGTGTCACCAAAACTGTACACAGTGCCCCCGATACAGTGTCACCAAAACTGTACACAATGCTCCTGATACAGTGTCACCAAAACTGTACACAGTGCCCCCGATACAGTGTCACCAAAACTGTACGCAGTGCCCCTGATACAGTGTCACCAAAACTGTACACAGTGCCCCTGATACAGTGTC
Source organism: Mustelus asterias (assembly GCF_964213995.1). NCBI lineage: Eukaryota > Metazoa > Chordata > Chondrichthyes > Carcharhiniformes > Triakidae > Mustelus > Mustelus asterias. The sequence continues at coordinate 140,504 of NW_027590643.1, forward strand.
ACCAAAACTGTACACAGTGCCCCCGATACAGTGTCACCAAAACTGTACACAGTGCCCCTGATACAGTGTCACCAAAACTGTACACAGTGCCCCCGATACAGTGTCACCAAAACTGTACACAGTGCCCCTGATACAGTGTCACCAAAACTGTACACAGTGCCCCCGATACAGTGTCACCAAAACTGTACACAATGCTCCTGATACAGTGTCACCAAAACTGTACACAGTGCCCCCGATACAGTGTCACCAAAACTGTACACAATGCTCCTGATACAGTGTCACCAAAACTGTACACAGTGCCCCCGATACAGTGTCACCAAAACTGTACGCAGTGCCCCTGATACAGTGTCACCAAAACTGTACACAGTGCCCCTGATACAGTGTCACCAAAACTGTACACAGTGCCCCCGATACAGTGTCACCAAAACTGTACGCAGTGCCCCGATACAGTGTCACCAAAACTGTACACAGTGCCCCCGATACAGTGTCACCAAAACTGTACACAGTGCCCCCGATACAGTGTCACCAAAACTGTACACAGTGCCCCCGATACAGTGTCACCAAAACTGTACACAGTGCCCCGGATACAGTGTCACCAAAACTGTACACAGTGCTCCTGATACAGTGTCACCAAAACTGTACACAGTGCCCCCGATACAGTGTCACCAAAACTGTACACAATGCTCCTGATACAGTGTCACCAAAACTGTACACAGTGCTCCTGATACAGTGTCACCAAAACTGTACACAGTGCCCCTGATACAGTGTCACCAAAACTGTACACAGTGCCCCCGATACAGTGTCACCAAAACTGTACACAGTGCCCCTGATACAGTGTCACCAAAAATGGACACAACGCTCCTGATACAGTGTCACCAAAACTGTACACAATGCCCCGATACAGTGTCACCAAAACTGTACACAGTGCCCCTGATACAGTGTCACCAAAACTGTACGCAGTGCCCCTGATACAGTGTCACCAAAACTGTACACAATGCTCCTGATACAGTGTCACCAAAACTGTACACAGTGCCCCTGATACAGTGTCACCAAAACTGTACACAGTGCCTCCGATACAGTGTCACCAAAACTGTACACAGTGCCCCCGATACAGTGTCACCAAAACTGTACACAATGCCCCTGATACAGTGTCACCAAAACTGTACACAGTGCCCCTGATACAGTGTCACCAAAACTGTACACAGTGCCCCTGATACAGTGTCACCAAAACTGTACACAATGCTCCTGATACAGTGTCACCAAAACTGTACACAACGCTCCTGATACAGTGTCACCAAAACTGTACACAGTGCCCCTGATACAGTGTCACCAAAACTGTACACAGTGCCCCCGATACAGTGTCACCAAAACTGTACACAGTGCCCCTGATACAGTGTCACCAAAACTGTACACAGTGCCCCTGATACAGTGTCACCAAAACTGTACACAATGCTCCTGATACAGTGTCACCAAAACTGTACACAGTGCCCCTGATACAGTGTCACCAAAACTGTACACAGTGCCCCCGATACAGTGTCACCAGAACTGTACACAATGCCCCTGATACAGTGTCACCAAAACTGTACACAGTGCCCCTGATAGTGTCACCAAAACTGTACACAATGCTCCTGATACTGTGTCACCAAAACTGTACACAGTGCCCCCGATACAGTGTCACCAAAACTGTACACAGTGCCCCTGATACAGTGTCACCAAAACTGTACACAGTGCCCCTGATACAGTGTCACCAAAACTGTACACAGTGCCCCGGATACAGTGTCACCAAAACTGTACGCAGTGCTCCTGATACAGTGTCACCAAAACTGTACACAGTGCCCCTGATACAGTGTCACCAAAACTGTACACTGTGCCCCTGATACAGTATCACCAAAACTGTACACAGTGCAGCTGATACAGTGTCACCAAAACTGTACACAGTGCTCCTGATACAGTGTCACCAAAACTGTACACAGTGCCCCGGATACAGTGTCACCAAAACTGTACACAGTGCCCCTGATACAGTGTCACCAAAACTGTACGCAGTGCTCCTGATACAGTGTCACCAAAACTGTACACAGTGCTCCTGATACTGTGTCACCAAAACTGTACACAGTGCCCCCGATACAGTGTCACCAAAACTGTACGCAGTGCCCCTGATACTGTGTCACCAAAACTGTACACAGTGCCCCTGATACAGTGTTACCAAAACTGTACACAGTGCCCCCGATACAGTGTCACCAAAACTGTACGCAGTGCCCCTGATACAGTGTCACCAAAACTGTACACAGTGCCCCTGATACAGTGTCACCAAAACTGTACACAGTGCCCCTGATACAGTGTCACCAAAACTGTACACAGTGCCCCGGATACAGTGTCACCAAAACTGTACACAGTGCCCCCGATACAATGTCACCAAAACTGTACACAATGCCCCTGATACAGTGTCACCAAAACTGTACACAGTTCCCCCGATACAGTGTCACCAAAACTGTACACCATGCCCCTGATACAGTGTCACCAAAACTGTACACAGTGCCCCGATACAGTGTCACCAAAACTGTACACAGTGCCCCTGATACAGTGTCACCAAAACTGTACACAGTGCCCCTGATACAGTGTCACCAAAACTGTACACAGTGCCCCTGATACAGTGTCACCAAAACTGTACACAGTGCCCCCGATACAGTGTCACCAAAACTGTACACCATGCCCCTGATACAGTGTCACCAAAACTGTACACAGTGCCCCGATAAAGTGTCACCAAAACTGTACACAGTGCCCCCGATACAGTGTCACCAAAACTGTACACAGTGCCCCTGATACAGTGTCACCAAAACTGTACACAGTGCCCCTGATACAGTGTCACCAAAACTGTACACAATGCCCCCGATACAGTGTCACCAAAACTGTACACAATGCCCCTGATACAGTGTCACCAAAACTGTACACAGTGCCCCTGATACAGTGTTACCAAAACTGTACACAGTGCCCCCGATACAGTGTCACCAAAACTGTACGCAGTGCCCCCGATACAGTGTCACCAAAACTGTACACAATGCCCCTGATACAGTGTCACCAAAACTGTACACAGTGCCCCCGATACAGTGTCACCAAAACTGTACACAGTGCCCCGGATACAGTGTCACCAAAACTGTACACAGTGCCCCCGATACAGTGTCACCAAAACTGTACACAATGCCCCTGATACAGTGTCACCAAAACTGTACACAGTGCCCCCGATACAGTGTCACCAAAACTGTACACCATGCCCCTGATACAGTGTCACCAAAACTGTACACAGTGCCCCGATACAGTGTCACCAAAACTGTACACAGTGCCCCCGATACAGTGTCACCAAAAGTGTACACAATGCCCCTGATACAGTGTCACCAAAACTGTACACAGTGCCCCTGATACAGTGTCACCAAAACTGTACACAGTGCCCCTGAAACAGTGTCACCAAAACTGTACACAGTGCCCCTGATACAGTGTCACCAAAACTGTACACAGTGCCCCCGATACAGTGTCACCAAAACTGTACACAGTGCCCCTGATACAGTGTCACCAAAACTGTACACAGTGCCCTCGATACAGTGTCACCAAAACTGTACACGGTGCCCCTGATACAGTGTCACCAAAACTGTACACAGTGCCCCCGATACAGTGTCACCAAAACTGTACACAGTGCCCCTGATACAGTGTCACCAAAACTGTACACAGTGCCCCTGATACAGTGTCACCAAAACTGTACAGAGTGCCCCTGAAACAGTGTCACCAAAACTGTACACAGTGCCCCTGATACAGTGTCACCAAAACTGTACACAGTGCCCCCGATACAGTGTCACCAAAACTGTACACAGTGCCCCTGATACAGTGTCACCAAAACTGTACACAGTGCCCCCAATACAGTGTCACCAAAACTGTACACAATGCCCCTGATACAGTGTCACCAAAACTGTACACAGTGCCCCTGAAACAGTGTCACCAAAACTGTACACAGTGCCCCTGATACAGTGTCACCAAAACTGTACACAGTGCCCCCGATACAGTGTCACCAAAACTGTACACAGTGCCCCGGATACAGTGTCACCAAAACTGTACACAATGCCCCTGATACAGTGTCACCAAAACTGTACACAGTGCCCTCGATACAGTGTCACCAAAACTGTACACAGTGCCCCTGATACAGTGTCACCAAAACTGTACACAGTGCTCCTGATACTGTGTCACCAAAACTGTACACAGTGCCCCCGATACAGTGTCACCAAAACTGTACGCAGTGCCCCAGATACAGTGTCACCAAAACTGTACACAGTGTCTCTGATACACTGTCACCAAAACTGTACACAGTGCCCCTGATACAGTATCACCAAAACTGTACACAGTGCCCCTGATACAGTGTCACCAAAACTGTACACAGTGCTCCTGATACAGTGTCCCCAAAACTGTACACAGTGCCCCGGATACAGTGTCACCAAAACTGTACATAGTGCCCCCGATACAGTGTCACCAAAACTGTACACAGTGCCCCCGATACAGTGTCACCAAAACTGTACGCAGTGCCCCTGATACAGTGTCACCAAAACTGTACACAGTGCCCCTGATACAGTGTCACCAAAACTGTACGCAGTGCCCCTGATACAGTATCACCAAAACTGTACACAGTGCCCCTGATACAGTGTTACCAAAACTGTACACAGTGCCCCCGATACAGTGTCACCAAAACTGTACACAGTGCCCCGATACAGTGTCACCAAAACTGTACACAGTGCCCCCGATACAGTGTCACCAAAAGTGTACACAGTGCCCCCGATACAGTGTCACCAAAACTGTACGCAGTGCCCCTGATACAGTGTCACCAAAACTGTACACAGTGCCCCTGATACAGTGTCACCAAAACTGTACACAGTGCCCCCGATACAGTGTCACCAAAACAGTACACCATGCCCCTGATACAGTGTCACCAAAACTGTACACAGTGCCCCGATACAGTGTCACCAAAACTGTACACAGTGCCCCCGATACAGTGTCACCAAAAGTGTACACAATGCCCCTGATACAGTGTCACCAAAACTGTACACAGTGCCCCTGATACAGTGTCACCAAAACTGTACACAGTGCCCCCGATACAGTGTCACCAAAACTGTACACAGTGCCCCTGAAACAGTGTCACCAAAACTGTACACAGTGCCCCTGATACAGTGTCACCAAAACTGTACACAGTGCCCCTGAAACAGTGTCACCAAAACTGTACACAGTGCCCCTGATACAGTGTCACCAAAACTGTACACAGTGCCCCTGAAACAGTGTCACCAAAACTGTACACAGTGCCCCTGATACAGTGTCACCAAAACTGTACACAGTGCCCCTGAAACAGTGTCACCAAAACTGTACACAGTGCCCCTGATACAGTGTCACCAAAACTGTACACAGTGCCCCCGATACAGTGTCACCAAAACTGTACACAGTGCCCCCGATACAGTGTCACCAAAACTGTACACAATGCCCCTGATACAGTGTCACCAAAACTGTACACAGTGCCCTCGATACAGTGTCACCAAAACTGTACACAGTGCCCCCGATACAGTGTCACCAAAACTGTACACAATGCCCCTGATACAGTGTCACCAAAACTGTACACAGTGCCCTCGATACAGTGTCACCAAAACTGTACACGGTGCCCCTGATACAGTGTCACCAAAACTGTACACAGTGCCCCCGATACAGTGTCACCAAAACTGTACACAGTGCCCCTGATACAGTGTCACCAAAACTGTACACAGTGCCCCTGATACAGTGTCACCAAAACTGTACACAGTGCCCCTGAAACAGTGTCACCAAAACTGTACACAGTGCCCCTGATACAGTGTCACCAAAACTGTACACAGTGCCCCCGATACAGTGTCACCAAAACTGTACACAGTGCCCCTGAAACAGTGTCACCAAAACTGTACTCAGTGCCCCTGATACAGTGTCACCAAAACTGTACACAGTGCCCCTGATACAGTGTCACCAAAACTGTACACAGTGCCCCTGATACAGTGTCACCAAAACTGTACGCAGTGCTCCTGATACAGTGTCACCAAAACTGTACACAGTGCCCCTGATACAGTGTCACCAAAACTGTACACAGTGCCCCCAATACAGTGTCACCAAAACTGTACACAATGCCCCTGATACAGTGTCACCAAAACTGTACACAGTGCCCCTGAAACAGTGTCACCAAAACTGTACACAGTGCCCCTGATACAGTGTCACCAAAACTGTACACAGTGCCCCCGATACAGTGTCACCAAAACTGTACACAGTGCCCCGGATACAGTGTCACCAAAACTGTACACAATGCCCCTGATACAGTGTCACCAAAACTGTACACAGTGCCCTCGATACAGTGTCACCAAAACTGTACACAGTGCCCCTGATACAGTGTCACCAAAACTGTACACAGTGCTCCTGATACTGTGTCACCAAAACTGTACACAGTGCCCCCGATACAGTGTCACCAAAACTGTACGCAGTGCCCCAGATACAGTGTCACCAAAACTGTACACAGTGTCTCTGATACAGTGTCACCAAAACTGTACACAGTGCCCCTGATACAGTATCACCAAAACTGTACACAGTGCCCCTGATACAGTGTCACCAAAACTGTACACAGTGCTCCTGATACAGTGTCCCCAAAACTGTACACAGTGCCCCGGATACAGTGTCACCAAAACTGTACATAGTGCCCCCGATACAGTGTCACCAAAACTGTACACAGTGCCCCTGATACAGTGTCACCAAAACTGTACGCAGTGCCCCTGATACAGTGTCACCAAAACTGTACACAGTGCCCCGGATACAGTGTCACCAAAACTGTACACAGTGCCCCCGATACAGTGTCACCAAAACTGTACACAGTGCCCCTGATACAGTGTCACCAAAACTGTACACAGTGCCCCCGATACAGTGTCCCCAAAACTGTACACAGTGCCCCGGATACAGTGTCACCAAAACTGTACATAGTGCCCCCGATACAGTGTCACCAAAACTGTACACAGTGCCCCTGATACAGTGTCACCAAAACTGTACGCAGTGCCCCTGATACAGTGTCACCAAAACTGTACACAGTGCCCCGGATACAGTGTCACCAAAACTGTACACAGTGCCCCCGATACAGTGTCACCAAAACTGTACGCAGTGCCCCTGATACAGTGTCACCAAAACTGTACACAGTGCCCCTGATACAGTGTCACCAAAACTGTACACAGTGCCCCCGATACAGTGTCACCAAAACTGTACGCAGTGCCCCTGATACAGTGTCACCAAAACTGTACACAGTGCCCCCGATACAGTGTCACCAAAACTGTACGCAGTGCCCCTGATACAGTGTCACCAAAACTGTACACAGTGCCCCCGATACAGTGTCACCAAAAGTGTACACAGTGCCCCCGACACAGTGTCACCAAAACTGTACACAGTGCCCCTGATACAGTGTCACCAAAACTGTACACAGTGCCCCTGATACAGTGTCACCAAAACTGTACACAATGCCCCTGATACAGTATCACCAAAACTGTACACAGTGCCCCTGATACAGTGTCACCAAAACTGTACACAGTGCCCCGATACAGTGTCACCAAAACTGTACACAGTGCTCCTGTTACAGTATCACCAAAACTGTACACAGTGCCCCTGATACAGTATCACCAAAACTGTACACAGTGCCCCTGATACAGTGTCACCAAAACTGTACACAGTGCCCCTGATACAGTGTCACCAAAACTGTACACAGTGCCCCTGATACAGTGTCACCAAAACTGTACACAGTGCCCCTGATACAGTGTCACCAAAACTGTACACAGTGCCCCTGATACAGTGTCACCAAAACTGTACACAGTGCCCCCGATACAGTGTCACCAAAACTGTACACAGTGCCCCCGATACAGTGTCACCAAAACTGTACACAGTGCCCCGGATACAGTGTCACCAAAACTGTACACAGTGCCCCGGATACAGTGTCACCAAAACTGTACACAGTGCCCCGGATACAGTGTCACCAAAACTGTACACAGTGCCCCTGATACAGTGTCACCAAAACTGTACACAGTGCCCCCGATACAGTGTCACCAAAACTGTACACAGTGCCCCGGATACAGTGTCACCAAAACTGTACACAGTGCCCCCGATACAGTGTCACCAAAACTGTACGCAGTGCCCCAGATACAGTGTCACCAAAACTGTACACAGTGCCCCTGATACAGTATCACCAAAACTGTACACAGTGCCCCTGATACAGTGTCACCAAAACTGTACACAGTGCTCCTGATACAGTGTCCCCAAAACTGTACACAGTGCCCCGGATACAGTGTCACCAAAACTGTACATAGTGCCCCCGATACAGTGTCACCAAAACTGTACACAGTGCCCCCGATACAGTGTCACCAAAACTGTACGCAGTGCCCCTGATACAGTGTCACCAAAACTGTACACAGTGCCCCTGATACAGTGTCACCAAAACTGTACGCAGTGCCCCTTATACAGTATCACCAAAACTGTACACAGTGCCCCTGATACAGTGTTACCAAAACTGTACACAGTGCCCCCGATACAGTGTCACCAAAACTGTACACAGTGCCCCCGATACAGTGTCACCAAAACTGTACACAGTGCTCCTGTTACAGTATCACCAAAACTGTACACAGTGCCCCTGATACAGTATCACCAAAACTGTACACAGTGCCCCTGATACAGTGTCACCAAAACTGTACACAGTGCCCCTGATACAGTGTCACCAAAACTGTACACAGTGCTCCTGATACAGTGTCACCAAAACTGTACACAGTGCCCCTGATACAGTGTCACCAAAACTGTACACAGTGCCCCTGATACAGTGTCACCAAAACTGTACACAGTGCCCCGGATACAGTGTCACCAAAACTGTACACAGTGCCCCGGATACAGTGTCACCAAAACTGTACACAGTGCCCCGGATACAGTGTCACCAAAACTGTACACAGTGCCCCTGATACAGTGTCACCAAAACTGTACACAGTGCCCCGGATACAGTGTCACCAAAACTGTACACAGTGCCCCGGATACAGTGTCACCAAAACTGTACACAGTGCCCCTGATACAGTGTCACCAAAACTGTACACAGTGCCCCTGATACAGTGTCACCAAAACTGTACACAGTGCCCCGGATACAGTGTCACCAAAACTGTACACAGTGCCCCGGATACAGTGTCACCAAAACTGTACACAGTGCCCCTGATACAGTGTCACCAAAACTGTACACAGTGCCCCTGATACAGTGTCACCAAAACTGTACACAGTGCCCCGGATACAGTGTCACCAAAACTGTACACAGTGCCCCCGATACAGTGTCACCAAAACTGTACACAGTGCCCCTGATACAGTGTTACCAAAACTGTACACAGTGCCCCGGATACAGTGTCACCAAAACTGTACACAGTGCCCCCGATACAGTGTCACCAAAACTGTCCACAGTGCCCCTGATACAGTGTTACCAAAACTGTACACAGTGCCCCTGATACAGTGTCACCAAAACTGTACACAGTGCCCCGGATACAGTGTCACCAAAACTGTACACAGTGCCCCCGATACAGTGTCACCAAAACTGTACACAGTGCCCCTGATACAGTGTCACCAAAACTGTACACAGTGCCCCTGATACAGTGTCACCAAAACTGTACACAGTGCCCCGGATACAGTGTCACCAAAACTGTACACAGTGCCCCTGATACAGTGTCACCAAAACTGTACACAGTGCCCCTGATACAGTGTCACCAAAACTGTACACAGTGCCCCCGATACAGTGTCACCAAAACTGTACACAGTGCCCCTGATACAGTGTCACCAAAACTGTACACCGTGCCCCTGATACAGTGTCACCAAAACTGTACACAGTGCCCCTGATACAGTGTCACCAAAACTGTACACAGTGCCCCCGATACAGTGTCACCAAAACTGTACACAGTGCCCCTGATACAGTGTCACCAAAACTGTACACAGTGCCCCTGATACAGTGTCACCAAAACTGTACACAATGCCCCTGATACAGTGTCACCAAAACTGTACACAGTGCCCCGGATACAGTGTCACCAAAACTGTACACAGTGCCCCGGATACAGTGTCACCAAAACTGTACGCAGTGCCCCCGATACAGTGTCACCAAAACTGTACACAGTGCCCCGGATACAGTGTCACCAAAACTGTACACAGTGCCCCTGATACAGTGTCACCAAAACTGTACACAGTGCCCCTGATACAGTGTCACCAAAACTGTACACAGTGCCCCGGATACAGTGTCACCAAAACTGTACACAGTGCCCCTGATACAGTGTCACCAAAACTGTACACAATGCCCCCGATACAGTGTCACCAAAACTGTACACAGTGCCCCCGATACAGTGTCACCAAAACTGTACACAGTGCCCCCGATACAGTGTCACCAAAACTGTACACAGTGCCCCCGATACAGTGTCACCAAAACTGTACACAGTGCCCCTGATACAGTGTCACCAAAACTGTACACAGTGCCCCTGATACAGTGTCACCAAAACTGTACACAGTGCCCCTGATACAGTGTCACCAAAACTGTACACAGTGCCCCGATACAGTGTCACCAAAACTGTACACAGTGCCCCTGATACAGTGTCACCAAAACTGTACACAATGCCCCTGATACAGTGTCACCAAAACTGTACACAGTGCCCCTGATACAGTGTCACCAAAACTGTACACAATGCCCCTGATACAGTGTCACCAAAACTGTACACAATGCCCCTGATACAGTGTCACCAAAACTGTACACAGTGCCCCTGATACAGTGTCACCAAAACTGTACACAGTGCCCCTGATACAGTGTCACCAAAACTGTACACAGTGCCCCTGATACAGTGTTACCAAAACTGTACACAGTGCCCCCGATACAGTGTCACCAAAACTGTACACAGTGCCCCGATACAGTGTCACCAAAACTGTACACAGTGCCCCCGATACAGTGTCACCAAAAGTGTACACAGTGCCCCCGATACAGTGTCACCAAAACTGTACGCAGTGCCCCTGATACAGTGTCACCAAAACTGTACACAGTGCCCCTGATACAGTGTCACCAAAACTGTACACAGTGCCCCCGATACAGTGTCACCAAAACTGTACACCATGCCCCTGATACAGTGTCACCAAAACTGTACACAGTGCCCCGATACAGTGTCACCAAAACTGTACACAGTGCCCCCGATACAGTGTCACCAAAAGTGTACACAATGCCCCTGATACAGTGTCACCAAAACTGTACACAGTGCCCCTGATACAGTGTCACCAAAACTGTACACAGTGCCCCTGAAACAGTGTCACCAAAACTGTACACAGTGCCCCTGATACAGTGTCACCAAAACTGTACACAGTGCCCCTGAAACAGTGTCACCAAAACTGTACACAGTGCCCCTGATACAGTGTCACCAAAACTGTACACAGTGCCCCCGATACAGTGTCACCAAAACTGTACACAGTGCCCCCGATACAGTGTCACCAAAACTGTACACAATGCCCCTGATACAGTGTCACCAAAACTGTACACAGTGCCCTCGATACAGTGTCACCAAAACTGTACACAGTGCCCCCGATACAGTGTCACCAAAACTGTACACAATGCCCCTGATACAGTGTCACCAAAACTGTACACAGTGCCCTCGATACAGTGTCACCAAAACTGTACACGGTGCCCCTGATACAGTGTCACCAAAACTGTACACAGTGCCCCCGATACAGTGTCACCAAAACTGTACACAGTGCCCCTGATACAGTGTCACCAAAACTGTACACAGTGCCCCTGATACAGTGTCACCAAAACTGTACAGAGTGCCCCTGAAACAGTGTCACCAAAACTGTACACAGTGCCCCTGATACAGTGTCACCAAAACTGTACACAGTGCCCCCGATACAGTGTCACCAAAACTGTACACAGTGCCCCTGAAACAGTGTCACCAAAACTGTACTCAGTGCCCCTGATACAGTGTCACCAAAACTGTACACAGTGCCCCTGATACAGTGTCACCAAAACTGTACACAGTGCCCCTGATACAGTGTCACCAAAACTGTACGCAGTGCTCCTGATACAGTGTCACCAAAACTGTACACAGTGCCCCTGATACAGTGTCACCAAAACTGTACACAGTGCCCCCAATACAGTGTCACCAAAACTGTACACAATGCCCCTGATACAGTGTCACCAAAACTGTACACAGTGCCCCTGAAACAGTGTCACCAAAACTGTACACAGTGCCCCTGATACAGTGTCACCAAAACTGTACACAGTGCCCCCGATACAGTGTCACCAAAACTGTACACAGTGCCCCGGATACAGTGTCACCAAAACTGTACACAATGCCCCTGATACAGTGTCACCAAAACTGTACACAGTGCCCTCGATACAGTGTCACCAAAACTGTACACAGTGCCCCTGATACAGTGTCACCAAAACTGTACACAGTGCTCCTGATACTGTGTCACCAAAACTGTACACAGTGCCCCCGATACAGTGTCACCAAAACTGTACGCAGTGCCCCAGATACAGTGTCACCAAAACTGTACACAGTGTCTCTGATACAGTGTCACCAAAACTGTACACAGTGCCCCTGATACAGTATCACCAAAACTGTACACAGTGCCCCTGATACAGTGTCACCAAAACTGTACACAGTGCTCCTGATACAGTGTCCCCAAAACTGTACACAGTGCCCCGGATACAGTGTCACCAAAACTGTACATAGTGCCCCCGATACAGTGTCACCAAAACTGTACACAGTGCCCCCGATACAGTGTCACCAAAACTGGACGCAGTGCCCCTGATACAGTGTCACCAAAACTGTACACAGTGCCCCTGATACAGTGTCACCAAAACTGTACGCAGTGCCCCTGATACAGTATCACCAAAACTGTACACAGTGCCCCTGATACAGTGTTACCAAAACTGTACACAGTGCCCCCGATACAGTGTCACCAAAAGTGTACACAGTGCCCCCGACACAGTGTCACCAAAACTGTACACAGTGCCCCTGATACAGTGTCACCAAAACTGTACACAGTGCCCCTGATACAGTGTCACCAAAACTGTACACAATGCCCCTGATACAGTATCACCAAAACTGTACACAGTGCCCCTGATACAGTGTCACCAAAACTGTACACAGTGCCCCGATACAGTGTCACCAAAACTGTACACAGTGCTCCTGTTACAGTATCACCAAAACTGTACACAGTGCCCCTGATACAGTATCACCAAAACTGTACACAGTGCCCCTGATACAGTGTCACCAAAACTGTACACAGTGCCCCTGATACAGTGTCACCAAAACTGTACACAGTGCTCCTGATACAGTGTCACCAAAACTGTACACAGTGCCCCTGATACAGTGTCACCAAAACTGTACACAGTGCCCCTGATACAGTGTCACCAAAACTGTACACAGTGCCCCCGATACAGTGTCACCAAAGCTGTACACAGTGCCCCCGATACAGTGTCACCAAAACTGTACACAGTGCCCCGGATACAGTGTCACCAAAACTGTACACAGTGCCCCGGATACAGTGTCACCAAAACTGTACACAGTGCCCCTGATACAGTGTCACCAAAACTGTACACAGTGCCCCTGATACAGTGTCACCAAAACTGTACACAGTGCCCCGGATACAGTCTCACCAAAACTGGACACAGTGCCCCTGATACAGTGTCACCAAAACTGTACACAGTGCCCCTGATACAGTGTCACCAAAACTGTACACAGTGCCCCTGATACAGTGTCACCAAAACTGTACACAGTGCCCCGGATACAGTGTCACCAAAACTGTACACAGTGCCCCGGATACAGTGTCACCAAAACTGTACACAGTGCCCCTGATACAGTGTCACCAAAACTGTACACAGTGCCCCCGATACAGTGTCACCAAAACTGTACACAGTGCCCCGGATACAGTGTCACCAAAACTGTACACAGTGCCCCCGATACAGTGTCACCAAAACTGTACGCAGTGCCCCAGATACAGTGTCACCAAAACTGTACACAGTGCCCCTGATACAGTATCACCAAAACTGTACACAGTGCCCCTGATACAGTGTCACCAAAACTGTACACAGTGCTCCTGATACAGTGTCCCCAAAACTGTACACAGTGCCCCGGATACAGTGTCACCAAAACTGTACATAGTGCCCCCGATACAGTGTCACCAAAACTGTACACAGTGCCCCCGATACAGTGTCACCAAAACTGTACGCAGTGCCCCTGATACAGTGTCACCAAAACTGTACACAGTGCCCCTGATACAGTGTCACCAAAACTGTACGCAGTGCCCCTTATACAGTATCACCAAAACTGTACACAGTGCCCCTGATACAGTGTTACCAAAACTGTACACAGTGCCCCCGATACAGTGTCACCAAAACTGTACACAGTGCCCCCGATACAGTGTCACCAAAACTGTACACAGTGCTCCTGTTACAGTATCACCAAAACTGTACACAGTGCCCCTGATACAGTATCACCAAAACTGTACACAGTGCCCCTGATACAGTGTCACCAAAACTGTACACAGTGCCCCTGATACAGTGTCACCAAAACTGTACACAGTGCTCCTGATACAGTGTCACCAAAACTGTACACAGTGCCCCTGATACAGTGTCACCAAAACTGTACACAGTGCCCCTGATACAGTGTCACCAAAACTGTACACAGTGCCCCCGACACAGTGTCACCAAAACTGTACACAGTGCCCCGGATACAGTGTCACCAAAACTGTACACAGTGCCCCGGATACAGTGTCACCAAAACTGTACACAGTGCCCCTGATACAGTGTCACCAAAACTGTACACAGTGCCCCTGATACAGTGTCACCAAAACTGTACACAGTGCCCCGGATACAGTGTCACCAAAACTGTACACAGTGCCCCGGATACAGTGTCACCAAAACTGTACACAGTGCCCCTGATACAGTGTCACCAAAACTGTACACAGTGCCCCTGATACAGTGTCACCAAAACTGTACACAGTGCCCCGGATACAGTGTCACCAAAACTGTACACAGTGCCCCGGATACAGTGTCACCAAAACTGTACACAGTGCCCCTGATACAGTGTCACCAAAACTGTACACAGTGCCCCTGATACAGTGTCACCAAAACTGTACACAGTGCCCCGGATACAGTGTCACCAAAACTGTACACAGTGCCCCCGATACAGTGTCACCAAAACTGTACACAGTGCCCCTGATACAGTGTTACCAAAACTGTACACAGTGCCCCGGATACAGTGTCACCAAAACTGTACACAGTGCCCCCGATACAGTGTCACCAAAACTGTACACAGTGCCCCTGATACAGTGTTACCAAAACTGTACACAGTGCCCCTGATACAGTGTCACCAAAACTGTACACAGTGCCCCGGATACAGTGTCACCAAAACTGTACACAGTGCCCCCGATACAGTGTCACCAAAACTGTACACAGTGCCCCTGATACAGTGTCACCAAAACTGTACACAGTGCCCCTGATACAGTGTCACCAAAACTGTACACAGTGCCCCGGATACAGTGTCACCAAAACTGTACACAGTGCCCCTGATACAGTGTCACCAAAACTGTACACAGTGCCCCTGATACAGTGTCACCAAAACTGTACACAGTGCCCCCGATACAGTGTCACCAAAACTGTACACAGTGCCCCTGATACAGTGTCACCAAAACTGTACACAGTGCCCCTGATACAGTGTCACCAAAACTGTACACAGTGCCCCTGATGCAGTGTCACCAAAACTGTACACAGTGCCCCTGATACAGTGTCACCAAAACTGTACGCAGTGCCCCTGATACAGTGTCACCAAAACTGTACACAGTGCCCCTGATACAGTGTCACCAAAACTGTACACAATGCCCCTGATACAGTGTCACCAAAACTGTACACAGTGCCCCGGATACAGTGTCACCAAAACTGTACACAGTGCCCCGGATACAGTGTCACCAAAACTGTACGCAGTGCCCCCGATACAGTGTCACCAAAACTGTACACAGTGCCCCGGATACAGTGTCACCAAAACTGTACACAGTGCCCCTGATACAGTGTCACCAAAACTGTACACAGTGCCCCTGATACAGTGTCACCAAAACTGTACACAGTGCCCCGGATACAGTGTCACCAAAACTGTACACAGTGCCCCTGATACAGTGTCACCAAAACTGTACACAATGCCCCCGATACAGTGTCACCAAAACTGTACACAGTGCCCCCGATACAGTGTCACCAAAACTGTACACAGTGCCCCCGATACAGTGTCACCAAAACTGTACACAGTGCCCCCGATACAGTGTCACCAAAACTGTACACAGTGCCCCTGATACAGTGTCACCAAAACTGTACACAGTGCCCCTGATACAGTGTCACCAAAACTGTACACAGTGCCCCTGATACAGTGTCACCAAAACTGTACACAGTGCCCCGATACAGTGTCACCAAAACTGTACACAGTGCCCCTGATACAGTGTCACCAAAACTGTACACAATGCCCCTGATACAGTGTCACCAAAACTGTACACAGTGCCCCTGATACAGTGTCACCAAAACTGTACACAGTGCCCCCGATACAGTGTCACCAAAACTGTACACAGTGCCCCTGATACAGTGTCACCAAAACTGTACACAGTGCCCCCGATACAGTGCCACCAAAACTGTACACAGTGCCCCTGATACAGTGTCACCAAAACTGTACACAGTGCCCCCGATACAGTGTCACCAAAACTGTACACAATGCTCCTGATACAGTGTCACCAAAACTGTACACAGTGCCCCCGATACAGTGTCACCAAAACTGTACACAATGCTCCTGATACAGTGTCACCAAAACTGTACACAGTGCCCCCGATACAGTGTCACCAAAACTGTACGCAGTGCCCCTGATACAGTGTCACCAAAACTGTACACAGTGCCCCTGATACAGTGTCACCAAAACTGTACACAGTGCCCCCGATACAGTGTCACCAAAACTGTACGCAGTGCCCCCGATACAGTGTCACCAAAACTGTACACAGTGCCCCTGATACAGTGTCACCAAAACTGTACACAGTGCCCCCGATACAGTGTCACCAAAACTGTACACAGTGCCCCTGATACAGTGTCACCAAAACTGTACACAGTGCCCCCGATACAGTGTCACCAAAACTGTACACAATGCTCCTGATACAGTGTCACCAAAACTGTACACAGTGCACCCGATACAGTGTCACCAAAACTGTACACAATGCTCCTGATACAGTGTCACCAAAACTGTACACAGTGCCCCCGATACAGTGTCACCAAAACTGTACACAATGCTCCTGATACAGTGTCACCAAAACTGTACACAGTGCTCCTGATACAGTGTCACCAAAACTGTACACAGTGCCCCTGATACAGTGTCACCAAAACTGTACACAGTGCCCCCGATACAGTGTCACCAAAACTGTACACAGTGCCCCTGATACAGTGTCACCAAAAATGGACACAACGCTCCTGATACAGTGTCACCAAAACTGTACACAATGCCCCGATACAGTGTCACCAAAACTGTACACAGTGCCCCTGATACAGTGTCACCAAAACTGTACGCAGTGCCCCTGATACAGTGTCACCAAAACTGTACACAATGCTCCTGATACAGTGTCACCAAAACTGTACACAGTGCCCCTGATACAGTGTCACCAAAACTGTACACAGTGCCTCCGATACAGTGTCACCAAAACTGTACACAGTGCCCCCGATACAGTGTCACCAAAACTGTACACAATGCCCCTGATACAGTGTCACCAAAACTGTACACAGTGCCCCTGATACAGTGTCACCAAAACTGTACACAGTGCCCCTGATACAGTGTCACCAAAACTGTACACAATGCTCCTGATACAGTGTCACCAAAACTGTACACAACGCTCCTGATACAGTGTCACCAAAACTGTACACAGTGCCCCTGATACAGTGTCACCAAAACTGTACACAGTGCCCCCGATACAGTGTCACCAAAACTGTACACAGTGCCCCTGATACAGTGTCACCAAAACTGTACACAGTGCCCCTGATACAGTGTCACCAAAACTGTACACAATGCTCCTGATACAGTGTCACCAAAACTGTACACAGTGCCCCTGATACAGTGTCACCAAAACTGTACACAGTGCCCCCGATACAGTGTCACCAGAACTGTACACAATGCCCCTGATACAGTGTCACCAAAACTGTACACAGTGCCCCTGATACAGTGTCACCAAAACTGTACACAATGCTCCTGATACAGTGTCACCAAAACTGTACACAGTGCCCCCGATACAGTGTCACCAAAACTGTACACAGTGCCCCTGATACAGTGTCACCAAAACTGTACACAGTGCCCCTGATACAGTGTCACCAAAACTGTACACAGTGCCCCGGATACAGTGTCACCAAAACTGTACGCAGTGCTCCTGATACAGTGTCACCAAAACTGTACACAGTGCCCCTGATACAGTGTCACCAAAACTGTACACTGTGCCCCTGATACAGTATCACCAAAACTGTACACAGTGCAGCTGAAACAGTGTCACCAAAACTGTACACAGTGCTCCTGATACAGTGTCACCAAAACTGTACACAGTGCCCCGGATACAGTGTCACCATAACTGTACACAGTGCCCCTGATACAGTGTCACCAAAACTGTACGCAGTGCTCCTGATACAGTGTCACCAAAACTGTACACAGTGCTCCTGATACTGTGTCACCAAAACTGTACACAGTGCCCCCGATACAGTGTCACCAAAACTGTACGCAGTGCCCCTGATACTGTGTCACCAAAACTGTACACAGTGCCCCTGATACAGTGTTACCAAAACTGTACACAGTGCCCCCGATACAGTGTCACCAAAACTGTACGCAGTGCCCCCGATACAGTGTCACCAAAACTGTACACAGTGCCCCTGATACAGTGTCACCAAAACTGTACACAGTGCCCCCGATACAGTGTCACCAAAACTGTACACAGTGCCCCTGATACAGTGTCACCAAAACTGTACACAGTGCCCCCGATACAGTGTCACCAAAACTGTACACAATGCTCCTGATACAGTGTCACCAAAACTGTACACAGTGCACCCGATACAGTGTCACCAAAACTGTACACAATGCTCCTGATACAGTGTCACCAAAACTGTACACAGTGCCCCCGATACAGTGTCACCAAAACTGTACACAATGCTCCTGATACAGTGTCACCAAAACTGTACACAGTGCTCCTGATACAGTGTCACCAAAACTGTACACAGTGCCCCTGATACAGTGTCACCAAAACTGTACACAGTGCCCCCGATACAGTGTCACCAAAACTGTACACAGTGCCCCTGATACAGTGTCACCAAAAATGGACACAACGCTCCTGATACAGTGTCACCAAAACTGTACACAATGCCCCGATACAGTGTCACCAAAACTGTACACAGTGCCCCTGATACAGTGTCACCAAAACTGTACGCAGTGCCCCTGATACAGTGTCACCAAAACTGTACACAATGCTCCTGATACAGTGTCACCAAAACTGTACACAGTGCCCCTGATACAGTGTCACCAAAACTGTACACAGTGCCTCCGATACAGTGTCACCAAAACTGTACACAGTGCCCCCGATACAGTGTCACCAAAACTGTACACAATGCCCCTGATACAGTGTCACCAAAACTGTACACAGTGCCCCTGATACAGTGTCACCAAAACTGTACACAGTGCCCCTGATACAGTGTCACCAAAACTGTACACAATGCTCCTGATACAGTGTCACCAAAACTGTACACAACGCTCCTGATACAGTGTCACCAAAACTGTACACAGTGCCCCTGATACAGTGTCACCAAAACTGTACACAGTGCCCCCGATACAGTGTCACCAAAACTGTACACAGTGCCCCTGATACAGTGTCACCAAAACTGTACACAGTGCCCCTGATACAGTGTCACCAAAACTGTACACAATGCTCCTGATACAGTGTCACCAAAACTGTACACAGTGCCCCTGATACAGTGTCACCAAAACTGTACACAGTGCCCCCGATACAGTGTCACCAGAACTGTACACAATGCCCCTGATACAGTGTCACCAAAACTGTACACAGTGCCCCTGATACAGTGTCACCAAAACTGTACACAATGCTCCTGATACAGTGTCACCAAAACTGTACACAGTGCCCCCGATACAGTGTCACCAAAACTGTACACAGTGCCCCTGATACAGTGTCACCAAAACTGTACACAGTGCCCCTGATACAGTGTCACCAAAACTGTACACAGTGCCCCGGATACAGTGTCACCAAAACTGTACGCAGTGCTCCTGATACAGTGTCACCAAAACTGTACACAGTGCCCCTGATACAGTGTCACCAAAACTGTACACTGTGCCCCTGATACAGTATCACCAAAACTGTACACAGTGCAGCTGAAACAGTGTCACCAAAACTGTACACAGTGCTCCTGATACAGTGTCACCAAAACTGTACACAGTGCCCCGGATACAGTGTCACCATAACTGTACACAGTGCCCCTGGTACAGTGTCACCAAAACTGTACGCAGTGCTCCTGATACAGTGTCACCAAAACTGTACACAGTGCTCCTGATACTGTGTCACCAAAACTGTACACAGTGCCCCCGATACAGTGTCACCAAAACTGTACGCAGTGCCCCTGATACTGTGTCACCAAAACTGTACACAGTGCCCCTGATACAGTGTTACCAAAACTGTACACAGTGCCCCCGATACAGTGTCACCAAAACTGTACGCAGTGCCCCTGATACAGTGTCACCAAAACTGTACACAGTGCCCCTGATACAGTGTCACCAAAACTGTACACCGTGCCCCCGATACAGTGTCACCAAAACTGTACACAGTGCCCCGGATACAGTGTCACCAAAACTGTACACAGTGCCCCCGATACAGTGTCACCAAAACTGTACACAATGCCCCTGATACAGTGTCACCAAAACTGTACACAGTGCCCCCGATACAGTGTCACCAAAACTGTACACCATGCCCCTGATACAGTGTCACCAAAACTGTACACAGTGCCCCGATACAGTGTCACCAAAACTGTACACAGTGCCCCTGATACAGTGTCACCAAAACTGTACACAGTGCCCCGATACAGTGTCACCAAAACTGTACACAGTGCCCCTGATACAGTGTCACCAAAACTGTACACAGTGCCCCGGATACAGTGTCACCAAAACTGTACACAGTGCCCCTGATACAGTGTCACCAAAACTGTACACAGTGCCCCTGATACAGTGTCACCAAAACTGTACACAGTGCCCCCGATACAGTGTCACCAAAACTGTACACCATGCCCCTGATACAGTGTCACCAAAACTGTACACAGTGCCCTCGATACAGTGTCACCAAAACTGTACACAGTGCCCCCGATACAGTGTCACCAAAACTGTACACAGTGCCCCTGATACAGTGTCACCAAAACTGTACACAGTGCCCCTGATACAGTGTCACCAAAACTGTACACAATGCCCCCGATACAGTGTCACCAAAACTGTACACAATGCCCCTGATACAGTGTCACCAAAACTGTACACAGTGCCCCTGATACAGTGTTACCAAAACTGTACACAGTGCCCCCGATACAGTGTCACCAAAACTGTACGCAGTGCCCCCGATACAGTGTCACCAAAACTGTACACAATGCCCCTGATACAGTGTCACCAAAACTGTACACAGTGCCCCCGATACAGTGTCACCAAAACTGTACACAGTGCCCCGGATACAGTGTCACCAAAACTGTACACAGTGCCCCCGATACAGTGTCACCAAAACTGTACACAATGCCCCTGATACAGTGTCACCAAAACTGTACACAGTGCCCCCGATACAGTGTCACCAAAACTGTACACCATGCCCCTGATACAGTGTCACCAAAACTGTACACATTGCCCCGATACAGTGTCACCAAAACTGTACACAGTGCCCCCGATACAGTGTCACCAAAAGTGTACACAATGCCCCTGATACAGTGTCACCAAAACTGTACACAGTGCCCCTGAAACAGTGTCACCAAAACTGTACACAGTGCCCCTGATACAGTGTCACCAAAACTGTACACAGTGCCCCTGAAACAGTGTCACCAAAACTGTACACAGTGCCCCTGATACAGTGTCACCAAAACTGTACACAGTGCCCCCGATACAGTGTCACCAAAACTGTACACAGTGCCCCTGATACAGTGTCACCAAAACTGTACACAGTGCCCTCGATACAGTGTCACCAAAACTGTACACGGTGCCCCTGATACAGTGTCACCAAAACTGTACACAGTGCCCCCGATACAGTGTCACCAAAACTGTACACAGTGCCCCTGATACAGTGTCACCAAAACTGTACACAGTGCCCCTGATACAGTGTCACCAAAACTGTACAGAGTGCCCCTGAAACAGTGTCACCAAAACTGTACACAGTGCCCCTGATACAGTGTCACCAAAACTGTACACAGTGCCCCCGATACAGTGTCACCAAAACTGTACACAGTGCCCCTGATACAGTGTCACCAAAACTGTACACAGTGCCCCCAATACAGTGTCACCAAAACTGTACACAATGCCCCTGATACAGTGTCACCAAAACTGTACACAGTGCCCCTGAAACAGTGTCACCAAAACTGTACACAGTGCCCCTGATACAGTGTCACCAAAACTGTACACAGTGCCCCCGATACAGTGTCACCAAAACTGTACACAGTGCCCCGGATACAGTGTCACCAAAACTGTACACAATGCCCCTGATACAGTGTCACCAAAACTGTACACAGTGCCCTCGATACAGTGTCACCAAAACTGTACACAGTGCCCCTGATACAGTGTCACCAAAACTGTACACAGTGCTCCTGATACTGTGTCACCAAAACTGTACACAGTGCCCCCGATACAGTGTCACCAAAACTGTACGCAGTGCCCCAGATACAGTGTCACCAAAACTGTACACAGTGTCTCTGATACACTGTCACCAAAACTGTACACAGTGCCCCTGATACAGTATCACCAAAACTGTACACAGTGCCCCTGATACAGTGTCACCAAAACTGTACACAGTGCTCCTGATACAGTGTCCCCAAAACTGTACACAGTGCCCCGGATACAGTGTCACCAAAACTGTACATAGTGCCCCCGATACAGTGTCACCAAAACTGTACACAGTGCCCCCGATACAGTGTCACCAAAACTGTACGCAGTGCCCCTGATACAGTGTCACCAAAACTGTACACAGTGCCCCTGATACAGTGTCACCAAAACTGTACGCAGTGCCCCTGATACAGTATCACCAAAACTGTACACAGTGCCCCTGATACAGTGTTACCAAAACTGTACACAGTGCCCCCGATACAGTGTCACCAAAACTGTACACAGTGCCCCGATACAGTGTCACCAAAACTGTACACAGTGCCCCTGATACAGTGTCACCAAAAGTGTACACAGTGCCCCCGATACAGTGTCACCAAAACTGTACGCAGTGCCCCTGATACAGTGTCACCAAAACTGTACACAGTGCCCCTGATACAGTGTCACCAAAACTGTACACAGTGCCCCCGATACAGTGTCACCAAAACTGTACACCATGCCCCTGATACACTGTCACCAAAACTGTACACAGTGCCCCGATACAGTGTCACCAAAACTGTACACAGTGCCCCCGATACAGTGTCACCAAAAGTGTACACAATGCCCCTGATACAGTGTCACCAAAACTGTACACAGTGCCCCCGATACAGTGTCACCAAAACTGTACACAGTGCCCCCGATACAGTGTCACCAAAACTGTACACAGTGCTCCTGTTACAGTATCACCAAAACTGTACACAGTGCCCCTGATACAGTATCACCAAAACTGTACACAGTGCCCCTGATACAGTGTCACCAAAACTGTACACAGTGCCCCTGATACAGTGTCACCAAAACTGTACACAGTGCTCCTGATACAGTGTCACCAAAACTGTACACAGTGCCCCGGATACAGTGTCACCAAAACTGTACACAGTGCCCCGGATACAGTGTCACCAAAACTGTACACAGTGCCCCTGATACAGTGTCACCAAAACTGTACACAGTGCCCCTGATACAGTGTCACCAAAACTGTACACAGTGCCCCCGATACAGTGTCACCAAAACTGTACACAGTGCTCCTGTTACAGTATCACCAAAACTGTACACAGTGCCCCTGATACAGTATCACCAAAACTGTACACAGTGCCCCTGATACAGTGTCACCAAAACTGTACACAGTGCCCCTGATACAGTGTCACCAAAACTGTACACAGTGCTCCTGATACAGTGTCACCAAAACTGTACACAGTGCCCCTGATACAGTGTCACCAAAACTGTACACAGTGCCCCTGATACAGTGTCACCAAAACTGTACACAGTGCCCCCGACACAGTGTCACCAAAACTGTACACAGTGCCCCGGATACAGTGTCACCAAAACTGTACACAGTGCCCCGGATACAGTGTCACCAAAACTGTACACAGTGCCCCTGATACAGTGTCACCAAAACTGTACACAGTGCCCCTGATACAGTGTCACCAAAACTGTACACAGTGCCCCGGATACAGTGTCACCAAAACTGTACACAGTGCCCCGGATACAGTGTCACCAAAACTGTACACAGTGCCCCTGATACAGTGTCACCAAAACTGTACACAGTGCCCCTGATACAGTGTCACCAAAACTGTACACAGTGCCCCGGATACAGTGTCACCAAAACTGTACACAGTGCCCCGGATACAGTGTCACCAAAACTGTACACAGTGCCCCTGATACAGTGTCACCAAAACTGTACACAGTGCCCCTGATACAGTGTCACCAAAACTGTACACAGTGCCCCGGATACAGTGTCACCAAAACTGTACACAGTGCCCCCGATACAGTGTCACCAAAACTGTACACAGTGCCCCGGATACAGTGTCACCAAAACTGTACACAGTGCCCCGGATACAGTGTCACCAAAACTGTACGCAGTGCCCCCGATACAGTGTCACCAAAACTGTACACAGTGCCCCGGATACAGTGTCACCAAAACTGTACACAGTGCCCCTGATACAGTGTCACCAAAACTGTACACAGTGCCCCGGATACAGTGTCACCAAAACTGTACACAGTGCACCCGATACAGTGTCACCAAAACTGTACACAGTGCCCCTGATACAGTGTCACCAAAACTGTACACAGTGCCCCTGATACAGTGTCACCAAAACTGTACACAGTGCCCCGGATACAGTGTCACCAAAACTGTACACAGTGCCCCTGATACAGTGTCACCAAAACTGTACACAGTGCCCCTGATACAGTGTCACCAAAACTGTACACCATGCCCCTGATACAGTGTCACCAAAACTGTACACAGTGCCCCTGATACAGTGTCACCAAAACTGTACACCATGCCCCTGATACAGTGTCACCAAAACTGTACACAGTGCCCCTGATACAGTGTCACCAAAACTGTACACCATGCCCCTGATACAGTGTCACCAAAACTGTACACAGTGCCCCGGATACAGTGTCACCAAAACTGTACACAGTGCCCCTGATACAGTGTCACCAAAACTGTACACAGTGCCCCCGATACAGTGTCACCAAAACTGTACACAGTGCCCCTGATACAGTGTCACCAAAACTGTACACAGTGCCCCTGATACAGTGTCACCAAAACTGTACACAGTGCCCCTGATACAGTGTCACCAAAACTGTACACAGTGCCCCCGATACAGTGTCACCAAAACTGTACACAGTGCCCCTGATACAGTGTCACCAAAACTGTACACAGTGCCCCTGATACAGTGTCACCAAAACTGTACACAATGCCCCTGATACAGTGTCACCAAAACTGTACACAGTGCCCCGGATACAGTGTCACCAAAACTGTACACAGTGCCCCGGATACAGTGTCACCAAAACTGTACGCAGTGCCCCCGATACAGTGTCACCAAAACTGTACACAGTGCCCCGGATACAGTGTCACCAAAACTGTACACAGTGCCCCTGATACAGTGTCACCAAAACTGTACACAGTGCCCCTGATACAGTGTCACCAAAACTGTACACAGTGCCCCTGATACAGTGTCACCAAAACTGTACACAATGCCCCCGATACAGTGTCACCAAAACTGTACACAGTGCCCCCGATACAGTGTCACCAAAACTGTACACAGTGCCCCTGATACAGTGTCACCAAAACTGTACACAGTGCCCCCGATACAGTGTCACCAAAACTGTACACAGTGCCCCTGATACAGTGTCACCAAAACTGTACACAGTGCCCCTGATACAGTGTCACCAAAACTGTACACAGTGCCCCTGATACAGTGTCACCAAAACTGTACACAGTGCCCCGATACAGTGTCACCAAAACTGTACACAGTGCCCCTGATACAGTGTCACCAAAACTGTACACAATGCCCCTGATACAGTGTCACCAAAACTGTACACAGTGCCCCGATACAGTGTCACCAAAACTGTACACAGTGCCCCCGATACAGTGTCACCAAAACTGTACACAGTGCCCCTGATACAGTGTCACCAAAACTGTACACAGTGCCCCCGATACAGTGTCACCAAAACTGTACACAGTGCCCCTGATACAGTGTCACCAAAACTGTACACAGTGCCCCCGATACAGTGTCACCAAAACTGTACACAATGCTCCTGATACAGTGTCACCAAAACTGTACACAGTGCCCCCGATACAGTGTCACCAAAACTGTACACAATGCTCCTGATACAGTGTCACCAAAACTGTACACAGTGCCCCCGATACAGTGTCACCAAAACTGTACGCAGTGCCCCTGATACAGTGTCACCAAAACTGTACACAGTGCCCCTGATACAGTGTCACCAAAACTGTACACAGTGCCCCCGATACAGTGTCACCAAAACTGTACGCAGTGCCCCCGATACAGTGTCACCAAAACTGTACACAGTGCCCCTGATACAGTGTCACCAAAACTGTACACAGTGCCCCCGATACAGTGTCACCAAAACTGTACACAGTGCCCCTGATACAGTGTCACCAAAACTGTACACAGTGCCCCCGATACAGTGTCACCAAAACTGTACACAATGCTCCTGATACAGTGTCACCAAAACTGTACACAGTGCCCCCGATACAGTGTCACCAAAACTGTACACAATGCTCCTGATACAGTGTCACCAAAACTGTACACAGTGCCCCCGATACAGTGTCACCAAAACTGTACACAGTGCCCCTGATACAGTGTCACCAAAACTGTACACAGTGCCCCTGATACAGTGTCACCAAAACTGTACACAGTGCCCCCGATACAGTGTCACCAAAACTGTACACAGTGCCCCTGATACAGTGTCACCAAAAATGGACCCAACGCTCCTGATACAGTGTCACCAAAACTGTACACAATGCCCCGATACAGTGTCACCAAAACTGTACGCAGTGCTCCTGATACAGTGTCACCAAAACTGTACACAGTGCTCCTGATACAGTGTCACCAAAACTGTACACAGTGCTCCTGATACAGTGTCACCAAAACTGTACACAGTGCCCCTGATACAGTGTCACCAAAACTGTACACAGTGCCCCCGATACAGTGTCACCAAAACTGTACACAGTGCCCCTGATACAGTGTCACCAAAAATGGACCCAACGCTCCTGATACAGTGTCACCAAAACTGTACACAATGCCCCGATACAGTGTCACCAAAACTGTACACAGTGCCCCTGATACAGTGTCACCAAAACTGTACACAGTGCCCCTGATACAGTGTCACCAAAACTGTACATAATGCTCCTGATACAGTGTCACCAAAACTGTACACAGTGCCCCTGATACAGTGTCACCAAAACTGTACACAGTGCCCCCGATACAGTGTCACCAAAACTGTACACAGTGCCCCGATACAGTGTCACCAAAACTGTACACAGTGCCCCCGATACAGTGTCACCAAAAGTGTACACAGTGCCCCCGATACAGTGTCACCAAAACTGTACGCAGTGCCCCTGATACAGTGTCACCAAAACTGTACACAGTGCCCCTGATACAGTGTCACTAAAACTGTACACAGTGCCCCCGATACAGTGTCACCAAAACTGTACACCATGCCCCTGATACAGTGTCACCAAAACTGTAC
This sequence comes from Mustelus asterias, assembly GCF_964213995.1. Taxonomy (NCBI): domain Eukaryota; kingdom Metazoa; phylum Chordata; class Chondrichthyes; order Carcharhiniformes; family Triakidae; genus Mustelus; species Mustelus asterias. The sequence continues at coordinate 168,700 of NW_027590643.1, forward strand.
ACAGTGCCCCGATACAGTGTCACCAAAACTGTACACAGTGCCCCCGATACAGTGTCACCAAAAGTGTACACAATGCCCCTGATACAGTGTCACCAAAACTGTACACAGTGCCCCCGATACAGTGTCACCAAAACTGTACACAGTGCCCCCGATACAGTGTCACCAAAACTGTACACAGTGCTCCTGTTACAGTATCACCAAAACTGTACACAGTGCCCCTGATACAGTATCACCAAAACTGTACACAGTGCCCCTGATACAGTGTCACCAAAACTGTACACAGTGCCCCTGATACAGTGTCACCAAAACTGTACACAGTGCTCCTGATACAGTGTCACCAAAACTGTACACAGTGCCCCGGATACAGTGTCACCAAAACTGTACACAGTGCCCCGGATACAGTGTCACCAAAACTGTACACAGTGCCCCTGATACAGTGTCACCAAAACTGTACACAGTGCCCCTGATACAGTGTCACCAAAACTGTACACAGTGCCCCCGATACAGTGTCACCAAAACTGTACACAGTGCTCCTGTTACAGTATCACCAAAACTGTACACAGTGCCCCTGATACAGTATCACCAAAACTGTACACAGTGCCCCTGATACAGTGTCACCAAAACTGTACACAGTGCCCCTGATACAGTGTCACCAAAACTGTACACAGTGCTCCTGATACAGTGTCACCAAAACTGTACACAGTGCCCCTGATACAGTGTCACCAAAACTGTACGCAGTGCCCCTGATACAGTGTCACCAAAACTGTACACAGTGCCCCCGACACAGTGTCACCAAAACTGTACACAGTGCCCCGGATACAGTGTCACCAAAACTGTACACAGTGCCCCGGATACAGTGTCACCAAAACTGTACACAGTGCCCCTGATACAGTGTCACCAAAACTGTACACAGTGCCCCTGATACAGTGTCACCAAAACTGTACACAGTGCCCCGGATACAGTGTCACCAAAACTGTACACAGTGCCCCGGATACAGTGTCACCAAAACTGTACACAGTGCCCCTGATACAGTGTCACCAAAACTGTACACAGTGCCCCTGATACAGTGTCACCAAAACTGTACACAGTGCCCCGGATACAGTGTCACCAAAACTGTACACAGTGCCCCGGATACAGTGTCACCAAAACTGTACACAGTGCCCCTGATACAGTGTCACCAAAACTGTACACAGTGCCCCTGATACAGTGTCACCAAAACTGTACACAGTGCCCCGGATACAGTGTCACCAAAACTGTACACAGTGCCCCCGATACAGTGTCACCAAAACTGTACACAGTGCCCCCGATACAGTGTTACCAAAACTGTACACAGTGCCCCGGATACAGTGTCACCAAAACTGTACACAGTGCCCCCGATACAGTGTCACCAAAACTGTACACAGTGCCCCTGATACAGTGTTACCAAAACTGTACACAGTGCCCCTGATACAGTGTCACCAAAACTGTACACAGTGCCCCGGATACAGTGTCACCAAAACTGTACACAGAGCCCCCGATACAGTGTCACCAAAACTGTACACAGTGCCCCTGATACAGTGTCACCAAAACTGTACACAGTGCCCCTGATACAGTGTCACCAAAACTGTACACAGTGCCCCTGATACAGTGTCACCAAAACTGTACACAGTGCCCCCGATACAGTGTCACCAAAACTGTACACAGTGCCCCTGATACAGTGTCACCAAAACTGTACACAGTGCCCCTGATACAGTGTCACCAAAACTGTACACAGTGCCCCTGATACAGTGTCACCAAAACTGTACACAGTGCCCCCGATACAGTGTCACCAAAACTGTACACAGTGCCCCTGATACAGTGTCACCAAAACTGTACACAGTGCCCCTGATACAGTGTCACCAAAACTGTACACAATGCCCCTGATACAGTGTCACCAAAACTGTACACAGTGCCCCGGATACAGTGTCACCAAAACTGTACACAGTGCCCCGGATACAGTGTCACCAAAACTGTACGCAGTGCCCCCGATACAGTGTCACCAAAACTGTACACAGTGCCCCGGATACAGTGTCACCAAAACTGTACACAGTGCCCCGGATACAGTGTCACCAAAACTGTACACAGTGCCCCTGATACAGTGTCACCAAAACTGTACACAGTGCCCCTGATACAGTGTCACCAAAACTGTACACAATGCCCCCGATACAGTGTCACCAAAACTGTACACAGTGCCCCCGATACAGTGTCACCAAAACTGTACACAGTGCCCCCGATACAGTGTCACCAAAACTGTACACAGTGCCCCCGATACAGTGTCACCAAAACTGTACACAGTGCCCCTGATACAGTGTCACCAAAACTGTACACAGTGCCCCTGATACAGTGTCACCAAAACTGTACACAGTGCCCCTGATACAGTGTCACCAAAACTGTACACAGTGCCCCGATACAGTGTCACCAAAACTGTACACAGTGCCCCTGATACAGTGTCACCAAAACTGTACACAATGCCCCTGATACAGTGTCACCAAAACTGTACACAGTGCCCCTGATACAGTGTCACCAAAACTGTACACAGTGCCCCCGATACAGTGTCACCAAAACTGTACACAGTGCCCCTGATACAGTGTCACCAAAACTGTACACAGTGCCCCCGATACAGTGTCACCAAAACTGTACACAGTGCCCCCGATACAGTGTCACCAAAACTGTACACAGTGCCCCTGATACAGTGTCACCAAAACTGTACACAGTGCCCCCGATACAGTGTCACCAAAACTGTACACAGTGCCCCCGATACAGTGTCACCAAAACTGTACACAGTGCCCCCGATACAGTGTCACCAAAACTGTACACAGTGCCCCCGATACAGTGTCACCAAAACTGTACGCAGTGCCCCTGATACAGTGTCACCAAAACTGTACGCAGTGCCCCTGATACAGTGTCACCAAAACTGTACACAGTGCCCCCGATACAGTGTCACCAAAACTGTACGCAGTGCCCCCGATACAGTGTCACCAAAACTGTACGCAGTGCCCCCGATACAGTGTCACCAAAACTGTACACAGTGCCCCTGATACAGTGTCACCAAAACTGTACACAGTGCCCCCGATACAGTGTCACCAAAACTGTACACAGTGCCCCTGATACAGTGTCACCAAAACTGTACACAGTGCCCCCGATACAGTGTCACCAAAACTGTACACAATGCTCCTGATACAGTGTCACCAAAACTGTACACAGTGCCCCCGATACAGTGTCACCAAAACTGTACACAATGCTCCTGATACAGTGTCACCAAAACTGTACACAGTGCCCCCGATACAGTGTCACCAAAACTGTACACAATGCTCCTGATACAGTGTCACCAAAACTGTACACAGTGCTCCTGATACAGTGTCACCAAAACTGTACACAGTGCCCCTGATACAGTGTCACCAAAACTGTACACAGTGCCCCCGATACAGTGTCACCAAAACTGTACACAGTGCCCCTGATACAGTGTCACCAAAAATGGACACAACGCTCCTGATACAGTGTCACCAAAACTGTACACAATGCCCCGATACAGTGTCACCAAAACTGTACGCAGTGCCCCTGATACAGTGTCACCAAAACTGTACACAATGCTCCTGATACAGTGTCACCAAAACTGTACACAGTGCCCCTGATACAGTGTCACCAAAACTGTACACAGTGCCCCTGATACAGTGTCACCAAAACTGTACACAGTGCCTCCGATACAGTGTCACCAAAACTGTACACAGTGCCCCCGATACAGTGTCACCAAAACTGTACGCAGTGCCCCCGATACAGTGTCACCAAAACTGTACACAATGCCCCTGATACAGTGTCACCAAAACTGTACACAGTGCCCCCGATACAGTGTCACCAAAACTGTACACAGTGCCCCGGATACAGTGTCACCAAAACTGTACACAGTGCCCCCGATACAGTGTCACCAAAACTGTACACAATGCCCCTGATACAGTGTCACCAAAACTGTACACAGTGCCCCCGATACAGTGTCACCAAAACTGTACACCGTGCCCCTGATACAGTGTCACCAAAACTGTACACAGTGCCCCGATACAGTGTCACCAAAACTGTACACAGTGCCCCCGATACAGTGTCACCAAAAGTGTACACAATGCCCCTGATACAGTGTCACCAAAACTGTACACAGTGCCCCTGATACAGTGTCACCAAAACTGTACACAGTGCCCCTGAAACAGTGTCACCAAAACTGTACACAGTGCCCCTGATACAGTGTCACCAAAACTGTACACAGTGCCCCCGATACAGTGTCACCAAAACTGTACACAGTGCCCCTGATACAGTGTCACCAAAACTGTACACAGTGCCCTCGATACAGTGTCACCAAAACTGTACACGGTGCCCCTGATACAGTGTCACCAAAACTGTACACAGTGCCCCCGATACAGTGTCACCAAAACTGTACACAGTGCCCCTGATACAGTGTCACCAAAACTGTACACAGTGCCCCTGATACAGTGTCACCAAAACTGTACAGAGTGCCCCTGAAACAGTGTCACCAAAACTGTACACAGTGCCCCTGATACAGTGTCACCAAAACTGTACACAGTGCCCCCGATACAGTGTCACCAAAACTGTACACAGTGCCCCCGATACAGTGTCACCAAAACTGTACACAGTGCCCCCAATACAGTGTCACCAAAACTGTACACAATGCCCCTGATACAGTGTCACCAAAACTGTACACAGTGCCCCTGAAACAGTGTCACCAAAACTGTACACAGTGCCCCTGATACAGTGTCACCAAAACTGTACACAGTGCCCCCGATACAGTGTCACCAAAACTGTACACAGTGCCCCGGATACAGTGTCACCAAAACTGTACACAATGCCCCTGATACAGTGTCACCAAAACTGTACACAGTGCCCTCGATACAGTGTCACCAAAACTGTACACAGTGCCCCTGATACAGTGTCACCAAAACTGTACACAGTGCTCCTGATACTGTGTCACCAAAACTGTACACAGTGCCCCCGATACAGTGTCACCAAAACTGTACGCAGTGCCCCAGATACAGTGTCACCAAAACTGTACACAGTGTCTCTGATACACTGTCACCAAAACTGTACACAGTGCCCCTGATACAGTATCACCAAAACTGTACACAGTGCCCCTGATACAGTGTCACCAAAACTGTACACAGTGCTCCTGATACAGTGTCCCCAAAACTGTACACAGTGCCCCGGATACAGTGTCACCAAAACTGTACATAGTGCCCCCGATACAGTGTCACCAAAACTGTACACAGTGCCCCCGATACAGTGTCACCAAAACTGTACGCAGTGCCCCTGATACAGTGTCACCAAAACTGTACACAGTGCCCCTGATACAGTGTCACCAAAACTGTACGCAGTGCCCCTGATACAGTATCACCAAAACTGTACACAGTGCCCCTGATACAGTGTTACCAAAACTGTACACAGTGCCCCTGATACAGTGTCACCAAAACTGTACACAGTGCCCCGATACAGTGTCACCAAAACTGTACACAGTGCCCCCGATACAGTGTCACCAAAAGTGTACACAGTGCCCCCGATACAGTGTCACCAAAACTGTACGCAGTGCCCCTGATACAGTGTCACCAAAACTGTACGCAGTGCCCCTGATACAGTGTCACCAAAACTGTACACAGTGCCCCCGATACAGTGTCACCAAAACTGTACACCATGCCCCTGATACAGTGTCACCAAAACTGTACACAGTGCCCCGATACAGTGTCACCAAAACTGTACACAGTGCCCCCGATACAGTGTCACCAAAAGTGTACACAATGCCCCTGATACAGTGTCACCAAAACTGTACACAGTGCCCCTGATACAGTGTCACCAAAACTGTACACAGTGCCCCCGATACAGTGTCACCAAAACTGTACACAGTGCCCCTGAAACAGTGTCACCAAAACTGTACACAGTGCCCCTGATACAGTGTCACCAAAACTGTACACAGTGCCCCTGAAACAGTGTCACCAAAACTGTACACAGTGCCCCTGATACAGTGTCACCAAAACTGTACACAGTGCCCCTGAAACAGTGTCACCAAAACTGTACACAGTGCCCCTGATACAGTGTCACCAAAACTGTACACAGTGCCCCTGAAACAGTGTCACCAAAACTGTACACAGTGCCCCTGATACAGTGTCACCAAAACTGTACACAGTGCCCCCGATACAGTGTCACCAAAACTGTACACAGTGCCCCCGATACAGTGTCACCAAAACTGTACACAATGCCCCTGATACAGTGTCACCAAAACTGTACACAGTGCCCTCGATACAGTGTCACCAAAACTGTACACAGTGCCCCCGATACAGTGTCACCAAAACTGTACACAATGCCCCTGATACAGTGTCACCAAAACTGTACACAGTGCCCTCGATACAGTGTCACCAAAACTGTACACGGTGCCCCTGATACAGTGTCACCAAAACTGTACACAGTGCCCCCGATACAGTGTCACCAAAACTGTACACAGTGCCCCTGATACAGTGTCACCAAAACTGTACACAGTGCCCCTGATACAGTGTCACCAAAACTGTACAGAGTGCCCCTGAAACAGTGTCACCAAAACTGTACACAGTGCCCCTGATACAGTGTCACCAAAACTGTACACAGTGCCCCCGATACAGTGTCACCAAAACTGTACACAGTGCCCCTGAAACAGTGTCACCAAAACTGTACTCAGTGCCCCTGATACAGTGTCACCAAAACTGTACACAGTGCCCCTGATACAGTGTCACCAAAACTGTACACAGTGCCCCTGATACAGTGTCACCAAAACTGTACGCAGTGCTCCTGATACAGTGTCACCAAAACTGTACACAGTGCCCCTGATACAGTGTCACCAAAACTGTACACAGTGCCCCCAATACAGTGTCACCAAAACTGTACACAATGCCCCTGATACAGTGTCACCAAAACTGTACACAGTGCCCCTGAAACAGTGTCACCAAAACTGTACACAGTGCCCCTGATACAGTGTCACCAAAACTGTACACAGTGCCCCCGATACAGTGTCACCAAAACTGTACACAGTGCCCCGGATACAGTGTCACCAAAACTGTACACAATGCCCCTGATACAGTGTCACCAAAACTGTACACAGTGCCCTCGATACAGTGTCACCAAAACTGTACACAGTGCCCCTGATACAGTGTCACCAAAACTGTACACAGTGCTCCTGATACTGTGTCACCAAAACTGTACACAGTGCCCCCGATACAGTGTCACCAAAACTGTACGCAGTGCCCCAGATACAGTGTCACCAAAACTGTACACAGTGTCTCTGATACAGTGTCACCAAAACTGTACACAGTGCCCCTGATACAGTATCACCAAAACTGTACACAGTGCCCCTGATACAGTGTCACCAAAACTGTACACAGTGCTCCTGATACAGTGTCCCCAAAACTGTACACAGTGCCCCGGATACAGTGTCACCAAAACTGTACATAGTGCCCCCGATACAGTGTCACCAAAACTGTACACAGTGCCCCCGATACAGTGTCACCAAAACTGTACGCAGTGCCCCTGATACAGTGTCACCAAAACTGTACACAGTGCCCCTGATACAGTGTCACCAAAACTGTACACAGTGCCCCCGATACAGTGTCACCAAAACTGTACGCAGTGCCCCTGATACAGTGTCACCAAAACTGTACACAGTGCCCCCGATACAGTGTCACCAAAACTGTACGCAGTGCCCCTGATACAGTGTCACCAAAACTGTACACAGTGCCCCCGATACAGTGTCACCAAAAGTGTACACAGTTCCCCCGACACAGTGTCACCAAAACTGTACACAGTGCCCCTGATACAGTGTCACCAAAACTGTACACAGTGCCCCCGATACAGTGTCACCAAAACTGTACACAATGCCCCTGATACAGTATCACCAAAACTGTACACAGTGCCCCTGATACAGTGTCACCAAAACTGTACACAGTGCCCCGATACAGTGTCACCAAAACTGTACACAGTGCTCCTGTTACAGTATCACCAAAACTGTACACAGTGCCCCTGATACAGTATCACCAAAACTGTACACAGTGCCCCTGATACAGTGTCACCAAAACTGTACACAGTGCCCCTGATACAGTGTCACCAAAACTGTACACAGTGCTCCTGATACAGTGTCACCAAAACTGTACACAGTGCCCCTGATACAGTGTCACCAAAACTGTACACAGTGCCCCTGATACAGTGTCACCAAAACTGTACACAGTGCCCCCGATACAGTGTCACCAAAACTGTACACAGTGCCCCCGATACAGTGTCACCAAAACTGTACACAGTGCCCCGGATACAGTGTCACCAAAACTGTACACAGTGCCCCGGATACAGTGTCACCAAAACTGTACACAGTGCCCCTGATACAGTGTCACCAAAACTGTACACAGTGCCCCTGATACAGTGTCACCAAAACTGTACACAGTGCCCCGGATACAGTCTCACCAAAACTGTACACAGTGCCCCTGATACAGTGTCACCAAAACTGTACACAGTGCCCCTGATACAGTGTCACCAAAACTGTACACAGTGCCCCTGATACAGTGTCACCAAAACTGTACACAGTGCCCCGGATACAGTGTCACCAAAACTGTACACAGTGCCCCGGATACAGTGTCACCAAAACTGTACACAGTGCCCCTGATACAGTGTCACCAAAACTGTACACAGTGCCCCCGATACAGTGTCACCAAAACTGTACACAGTGCCCCGGATACAGTGTCACCAAAACTGTACACAGTGCCCCCGATACAGTGTCACCAAAACTGTACGCAGTGCCCCGGATACAGTGTCACCAAAACTGTACACAGTGCCCCCGATACAGTGTCACCAAAACTGTACGCAGTGCCCCAGATACAGTGTCACCAAAACTGTACACAGTGCCCCTGATACAGTATCACCAAAACTGTACACAGTGCCCCTGATACAGTGTCACCAAAACTGTACACAGTGCACCTGATACAGTGTCCCCAAAACTGTACACAGTGCCCCGGATACAGTGTCACCAAAACTGTACGTAGTGCCCCCGATACAGTGTCACCAAAACTGTACACAGTGCCCCCGATACAGTGTCACCAAAACTGTACGCAGTGCCCCTGATACAGTGTCACCAAAACTGTACACAGTGCCCCTGATACAGTGTCACCAAAACTGTACGCAGTGCCCCTTATACAGTATCACCAAAACTAGACACAGTGCCCCTGATACAGTGTTACCAAAACTGTACACAGTGCCCCCGATACAGTGTCACCAAAACTGTACACAGTGCCCCCGATACAGTGTCACCAAAACTGTACACAGTGCTCCTGTTACAGTATCACCAAAACTGTACACAGTGCCCCTGATACAGTATCACCAAAACTGTACACAGTGCCCCTGATACAGTGTCACCAAAACTGTACACAGTGCCCCTGATACAGTGTCACCAAAACTGTACACAGTGCTCCTGATACAGTGTCACCAAAACTGTACACAGTGCCCCTGATACAGTGTCACCAAAACTGTACACAGTGCCCCTGATACAGTGTCACCAAAACTGTACACAGTGCCCCCGATACAGTGTCACCAAAACTGTACACAGTGCCCCGGATACAGTGTCACCAAAACTGTACACAGTGCCCCGGATACAGTGTCACCAAAACTGTACACAGTGCCCCTGATACAGTGTCACCAAAACTGTACACAGTGCCCCTGATACAGTGTCACCAAAACTGTACACAGTGCCCCGGATACAGTGTCACCAAAACTGTACACAGTGCCCCGGATACAGTGTCACCAAAACTGTACACAGTGCCCCTGATACAGTGTCACCAAAACTGTCCACAGTGCCCCTGATACAGTGTCACCAAAACTGTACACAGTGCCCCGGATACAGTGTCACCAAAACTGTACACAGTGCCCCGGATACAGTGTCACCAAAACTGTACACAGTGCCCCTGATACAGTGTCACCAAAACTGTACACAGTGCCCCTGATACAGTGTCACCAAAACTGTACACAGTGCCCCGGATACAGTGTCACCAAAACTGTACACAGTGCCCCCGATACAGTGTCACCAAAACTGTACACAGTGCCCCTGATACAGTGTTACCAAAACTGTACACAGTGCCCCGGATACAGTGTCACCAAAACTGTACACAGTGCCCCCGATACAGTGTCACCAAAACTGTACACAGTGCCCCTGATACAGTGTTACCAAAACTGTACACAGTGCCCCTGATACAGTGTCACCAAAACTGTACACAGTGCCCCGGATACAGTGTCACCAAAACTGTACACAGTGCCCCCGATACAGTGTCACCAAAACTGTACACAGTGCCCCTGATACAGTGTCACCAAAACTGTACACAGTGCCCCCGATACAGTGTCACCAAAACTATACACAGTGCCCCGGATACAGTGTCACCAAAACTGTACACAGTGCCCCTGATACAGTGTCACCAAAACTGTACACAGTGCCCCTGATACAGTGTCACCAAAACTGTACACAGTGCCCCCGATACAGTGTCACCAAAACTGTACACAGTGCCCCTGATACAGTGTCACCAAAACTGTACACAGTGCCCCTGATACAGTGTCACCAAAACTGTACACAATGCCCCTGATACAGTGTCACCAAAACTGTACACAGTGCCCCCGATACAGTGTCACCAAAACTGTACACAGTGCCCCTGATACAGTGTCACCAAAACTGTACACAGTGCCCCTGATACAGTGTCACCAAAACTGTACACAATGCCCCTGATACAGTGTCACCAAAACTGTACACAGTGCCCCGGATACAGTGTCACCAAAACTGTACACAGTGCCCCGGATACAGTGTCACCAAAACTGTACGCAGTGCCCCCGATACAGTGTCACCAAAACTGTACACAGTGCCCCGGATACAGTGTCACCAAAACTGTAAACAGTGCCCCTGATACAGTGTCACCAAAACTGTACACAGTGCCCCTGATACAGTGTCACCAAAACTGTACACAGTGCCCCGGATACAGTGTCACCAAAACTGTACACAGTGCCCCTGATACAGTGTCACCAAAACTGTACACAATGCCCCCGATACAGTGTCACCAAAACTGTACACAGTGCCCCCGATACAGTGTCACCAAAACTGTACACAGTGCCCCCGATACAGTGTCACCAAAACTGTACACAGTGCCCCCGATACAGTGTCACCAAAACTGTACACAGTGCCCCTGATACAGTGTCACCAAAACTGTACACAGTGCCCCTGATACAGTGTCACCAAAACTGTACACAGTGCCCCTGATACAGTGTCACCAAAACTGTACACAGTGCCCCGATACAGTGTCACCAAAACTGTACACAGTGCCCCTGATACAGTGTCACCAAAACTGTACACAATGCCCCTGATACAGTGTCACCAAAACTGTACACAGTGCCCCTGATACAGTGTCACCAAAACTGTACACAATGCCCCTGATACAGTGTCACCAAAACTGTACACAATGCCCCTGATACAGTGTCACCAAAACTGTACACAGTGCCCCTGATACAGTGTCACCAAAACTGTACACAATGCCCCTGATACAGTGTCACCAAAACTGTACACAATGCCCCTGATACAGTGTCACCAAAACTGTACACAGTGCCCCTGATACAGTGTCACCAAAACTGTACACAGTGCCCCTGATGCGCTGTCACCAACACCATGTATTTTAGCAACAATTTCTTACTTTTATACTGTATTCCATAAGACCATAAGACACAGGAGCAGAATGAGGCCACTCAGCCCATCGAGTCTGCTCTGCCATTCAATCATGGCTGATTTTTTATTCATCTCCATTCTCCTGTCTTTTCCCCATAACCCCTGATCCCCTCATTAATCAAGAACCTATCTATCTGTGTCTGAAAGACACTCATTGACCTGGTCTGCACAGCCTTCTGCGGCAAAGAGTTCCACAGATTCACCACTCCATTCGCAATGAATGCTAAAGTTCCATTTGCCTTCCTTCTTTCCCTCTGTACCTGCATATTAACGTTCTGCGATTCATGCACAAGGCCACCCGGATCCCTCTACACTGAAGCATTTTGAAGTTTCTCTCCATTGAGATAATCAGTTGCCTGTTATTCCTCAGTGTTTCCTCCAAGTGGTGTTTAACATGGGGAGTTCCAATGCCTGGAGGGCTGATTCTTTGATTTTTCTGCTGTTGAAGTTCACGCTCCCAAACCTTTTGAATGTTCTCAACTATGGTTTAGTGTGTGTACTCACCAGCACAGGGAAGCAGCAGCCAGGGAGGGAGTGGTCACTGTGAAAAGTAGCCAGCGCCAGTCTCTGATGAGATACGCAATGAGTGCCAGTAACATATTGCCAACGCTCCACATCACACTGCTCAAGATTGCCACCAAGGTCCGGTGTTCCATATCTGTCCACTCAACTGCTGCAACAGGCCAGATATACAGACAGAATGAGTTAGCACAATCAACAGCAGACAGAAGGAGATCATTCAGCCCATCGAATCCATGCTGTCTGTCTGTAGAGAATTCCACTCAGTCCCAATCGCCTGCTCTATTCCTGGACTGTTGCAATACATTAACCTCAAGCAGCATCCAATGTCCTTTTGAAATCAGTAACCATCACTTCCTCCAGCATCCTCGTGGACAACAAGGACCAAGTCAAAACCACCCACTGTGCACAAAAAATCCTTCCTCACATCCATCCCCCGCCCCCCCCCCACCTCCCACCCCACCCACCGCCCAGGAGCAAATATGTAAGGAGATTACAGATAGCTCCAAGAAAAATAGGGCAGATTTTAACTTTATAGAACATAGAACAGTACAGCACAGAACAGGCCCTTCGGCCCACGATGTTGTGCCGAGCTTTATCTGAAACCAAGATCAAGCTATCCCACTCCCTATCATCCTGGTGTGCTCCATGTGCCTATCCAATAACCGCTTAAATGTTTCTAAAGTGTCTGACTCCACTATCACTGCAGGCAGTCCATTCCACACCCCAACCACTCTCTGCGTAAAGAACCTACCTCTGATATCATTCCTGTATCTCCCACCACGAACCCTATAGTTATGCCCCCTTGTAATAGCTCCATCCACCCGAGGAAATAGTCTTTGAACGTTCACTCTATCTATCCCCCTCATCATTTTTTAAACCTCTATTAAGTCTCCCCTCAGCCTCCTCCGCTCCAGAGAGAATAGCCCTAGCTCCCTCAACCTTTCCTCATATGACCTACCCTCCAAACCAGGCAGCATCCTGGTAAATCTCCTCTGCACTCCTTCCAGCGCTTCCACATCCTTCCGATAGTGAGGTGACCAGAACTGCACACAATATTCCAAATGTGGTCTCACCAAGGTCCTGTACAGTTGCAGCATAACCCCACGGCTCTTAAACTCCAACCCCCTGTTAATAAAAGCTAACACACTACAGGCCTTCTTCACAGCTCTATCCACTTGAGTGGCAACCTTTAGAGATCTGTGGATATGGACCCCAAGATCTCTCTGTTCCTCCACAGTCTTCAGAACCCTACCTTTGACCCTGTAATCCACATTTAAATTTGTCCTACCAAAATGAATCACCTCACATTTATCAGGGTTAAACTCCATTTGCCATTTTTCAGCCCAGCTTTGCATCCTATCTATGTCTCTTTGCAGCCTACAACAGCCCTCCACCTCATCCACTACTCCACCAATCTTGGTGTCATCAGCAAATTTACTGATCCATCCTTCAGCCCCCTCCTCTAAGTCATTAATAAAAATCACAAAGAGCAGAGGACCAAGCACTGATCCCTGCGGCACACCGCTAGCAACCTGCCTCCAATCCGAAAATTTTCCATCGACCACCACCCTCTGTCTTCGGTCAGACAGCCAGTTGCCTATCCAATCGGCCAACTTTCCCTCTATCCCACACCTCCTCACTTTCATCATAAGCCGACCATGGGGGACCTTATCAAACGCCTTACTAAAATCCATGTATATGACATCAACTGCCCTACCTTCATCAACACACTTAGTTACCTCCTCAAAAAATTCTATCAAATTTGTGAGGCACGACTTGCCCTTCACGAATCCGTGCTGACTATCTCGGATTAATCCGCATCTTTCTAAATGGTCGTAAATCCCATCCCTAAGGACCTTTTCCATCAATTTACCAACCACCGAAGTAAGACTAACCGGTCTATAATTACCAGGGTCATTTCTATTCCCTTTCTTAAACAGAGGAACAACATTCGCCATTCTCCAGTCCTCTGGCACCATCCCCGTGGACAGCAGCGAGGACCCAAAGATCAACGCCAAAGGCTCTGCAATCTCATCCCTTGCCTCCCAAAGAATCCTAGGATACATTTCATCAGGCCCAGGGGACTTATCGACCTTCAGTTTATTCAAAACTGCCAAGACATCCTCCCTCCGAACATCTATTTCCTCCAGCCTATTAGCCTGTAACACCTTCTCTTCCTCAAAAACATGGCCCCTCTCCTTGGTGAACACTGAAGAAAAGTATTCATTCATCACCTCGCCTATCTCTACTGACTCCATACACAAGTTCCCACTACTGTCCTTGACCGGCCCTAACCTCACCCTGGTCATTCTTTTATTCCTCACATAAGAGTAAAAAGCCTTGGGGTTTTCCTTGATCCGACCCGCCAAGGACTTCTCATGTCCCCTCCTAGCTCTCCTAAGCCCCTTTTTCAGCTCATTCCTTGCTAACTTGTAACCCTCAATCGAGCCATCTGAACCTTGTTTCCTCATCCCGACATAAGCTTCCCTCTTCCTTTTCACAAGACATTCCACCTCTTTTGTGAACCATGGTTCCCTCACTCGGCCATTTCCTCCCTGCCTGACAGGACCATACCTATCAAGGACATCCAGTATTTGTTCCTTGAAAAAATTCCACTTTTCATTAGTTCCTTTCTCTGACAGTTTCTGTTCCCAACTTATGCCCCCTAATTCTTGCCTAATCGCATCATAATTACCCCTCCCCCAATTGTAAACCTTGCCCTGCCGTACGGCCCTATCCCTCTCCATTGCAATAACAAAAGACACCGAATTGTGGTCACTATCTCCAAATTGCTCTCCCACAACCAAATCTAACACTTGGCCCGGTTCATTTCCCAGTACCAAATCCAATGTGGCCTCACCTCTAGTCGGCCCATCCACATATTGTGTCAGGAAACCCTCCCGCACACACTGCACAAAAACTGCCCCATCCAAACTATTTGACCTACAAAGGTTCCAATCAATATTTGGAAAGTTAAAGTCCCCCATGACAACTACCCTGTGACCCCCACACATATCCATAATCTGCTTAGCAATTTCTTCCTCCACATCTCTATTACTATTTGGGGGCCTATAGTAAACTCCTAGCAACGTGACCGCTCCTTTCCTATTTCTAACTTCAGCCCATATTACCTCAGTGTGCAGATCCCCCACGAAGTGCCTTTCCGCAGCCGTTAAACTATCCTTGATTAACAATGCCACTCCTCCACCTCTTTTACCAGCTTCCCTACACTTAGTGAAACATCTATACCCCGGAACGTCCAACAACCATTCCTGTCCTTGTTCTACCCACGTCTCCGTAATGGCCACAACATCGTAGTCCCAAGTACCAATCCACGCCCCAAGTTCATCTACCTTGTTCCGGATGCTCCTTGCATTGAAGTAGACACACTTCAACCCACCTTCCTGTCTACCAGTACCCACCCTTGACCCTGATACCTTCCCCAATACCTCACCACCCTCACTGACTTCTGGACTACAACTCCCTTTCCCACTCCCCTGACAAATTAGTTTAAACCCCCCTGAAGAGCCGTAACAAATTTCCCTCCGAGGATATTGGTGCCCCTCTGGTTCAGGTGCACCCCGTCCTGTTTGTACAGGTCCCACCTTCCCCAGAACGTGTTCCAATTATCCACGTATCTGAAACCCTCCCTCCTACACCATCCCTGCAACCACATATTTAACTGCACTTTCCCAACATTGACTGGGACAGCCATAGTATTAGAGGGTTGGATGGAGAGAAATTTGTTGAGTGTATTCAGGAGGAATTTCTCATTCAGTATGTGGATGGCCCGACTAGAGAGGGGGCAAAACCTGACCTCCTCTTGGGAAATAAGGAAGGGCAGGTGACAGAAGTGTTAGTGAGGGATCACTTTGGGACCAGTAACCATAATTCTATTAGTTTTAAGATAGCTATGGAGAATGAGAGGTCTGTCCCAAAAGTTAAAATTCTAAATTGGGGCAAGGCCAATTTTGATGGTATCAGGCAGGAACTTTCAAAAGTTAATTGGGGTAGTCTGTGGGAAGGCAAAGGGACGTCTGGTAAGTGGGAGGCTTTCAAAAGTGTGTTCTCCAGGGTTGAGGGTCAGCATATTCCTCTTAGAGTGAAGGGCAAGGCTGGCAGAAGTCGGGAACCCTGGATGACTCGGGATATTGAGGCCCTGGTCAAGAAGAAGGAGGAGGCACATGACATGCATAGACAGCTGGGATCAAGTGGATCCCTTGAAGAGTATAGAGGGTGTAGGAGTAGAGTTAAGAGAGAAATCAGGAGGGCAAAAAGAGGACACGAGATTGTTTTGGCAGATAAGGCAAAGGAGAATCCAAAGAGATTCTACAAATACATAAAGGGCAAAAGAGTAACAAGGGAGAGAGTAGGGACTGTGGACAAAGGTGGACAGAGTGGTGAAGAAGGCATTCAGCATGCTTGGTTTCATCGGTCAGAACAGGAGTTGGAATGTCTTGTTGAAGTTGTACAAGACATTGGTAAGGCCACACTTGGAATACTGTGTGCAATTCTGGTCACCCTATTATAGAAAGGATATTATTAAACTAGAAAGAGTGCAGAAAAGATTTACTAGGATGCTACCGGGACTTGATGGATTGAGTTATAAGGAGAGGCTGGATAGACTGGGACTTTTTTCTCTGGAGTGTAGGAGGCTGAGGGGTGATCTTATAGAGGTCTATAAAATAATGAGGGGCACAGGACAGCTAGATAGTCAATATCTTTTCCCAAAGGTAGGGGAGTCTAAAACTAGAGGGCGTAGGTTTAAGGTGAGACGGGAGAGATACAAAAGTGTCCAGAGGGGCAATTTTTTCACACAGAGGGTGGTGAGTGTCTGGAACAAGCTGCCAGAGGCAGTAGTAGAGGCGAGTACAATTTTATCTTTTAAAAAGCATTTAGATAGTTACATGGGTAAGATGGGTATAGAGGGATATGGGCCAAATGCGGGCAATTGGGATTAGCTTAGGGGTTTTAATAAAAAGGGTGGCATGGACAAGTTGGGCTGAAGGGCCTGTTTCCATGCTGTAAACCTCTATGACTCTATGACCTGATGAAGTGTATCCCAGGATGTTGTGGGAGGCTAGGGGGGAAATTGCAGGTCCCCTAGCAGAGATATTTGAATGATCGATAGTCACGGGTGAGGTGCCTGAAGATTGGAGAGTGTTGTGCCTTTGTTTAAAAAGGGCTGCAGGGAAAAGCCTGGGAACTACAGGCCAGTGAGTCTCACATCTGTGGTGGGTAAATTGTTGGAAGGTATTCTGAGAGACAGGATCTACAGGCATTTTGAGACGCAAGGACTGATTAGGGACAGTCAGCATGGCTTTGTGAGTGGAAAACCATGTCTCACAAATTTGATTGAGTTTTTTGAAGGGGTAACCAAGAAGGTAGATGAGGGCAGTGCAGTTGATGTTGTCTACACGGATTTTAGCAAGGCCTTTGACAAGGCACCGCATGGTAGATTGTTGCATGAGGTTAAATCTCACGGTATCCAGTGTAAGGTAGCTAAATGGATACAAAACTGGCTTGATGACAGAATGTGGAGATGCCGGCGTTGGACTGGGGTAAACACAGTAAGAGTTTTAACAACACCAGGTTAAAGTCCAACAGGTTTATTTGGTAGCAAATGCCATTAGCTTTCGGAGCGCTGCTCCTTCGTCAGATGGAGTGGAAATCTGCTCTCAAACCCTGTGAATAGATTAACTGAGTCTTGTTCAGGCCTGAATGATATTTTAGAGAAATACCAAAATGTGTTCAGTGGAACCCTTGGGAGTGAAAGTGAGTCTACAGCTGAAGCTGTTTCCATGTCCAAAGGGCACGAAGGCATGTCGAGTACCTTACATGATCAGGCCTACTGGAGGCTGATCTTGAGAGATGAGTAGGTTTGGGGATATTGGAACCAGTGGCCATGAATGAGTGGGCCACACCCATCATTCCTGTCATGAAGACTGATGGTTCAGTGAGGTTATGTGGGGGTTTTAAAGTCACCGTGAATCCTGGCCTATGTGTGGACCAGTATCCGTTGCCCTTTATCGAAGACCTGTTTAGTGGCCTTGCTGGAGGTCAGAACTTCATCAAAATGGATCTTTCCCAGGCCTATTTACAGGTGGGGTTGGCCAAAGACTCACAGCCAACCTTGACCATCATAACTCAAAAGGGGTTGTTCTGTTACAAGTGGCTGCCTTTTGGGATCAGGTTGGCCTGGCCTGGAGCAGATATTGAGTGGTCTTCTGGGAATCCAACGTTACCTCGAGGACATCCTGGTAAAAGGCTCCATGGATGAGGAACTTGCAGAACTTGGAAGAGATGTTGAAGAGATTCCAGGAACATGGGCTACAGGGAGAAAGTGTGGGTTTTTCAAGGACTCAGTCAAATATTTAGGGCCTGTTATTGACGGGAAAGGATTAAATAAAATGCTGCAGATGTTGGAGGCCGTAATGAAGGCACCGAGACGGTAAAACATGCCCCAGCCAAGGTCCTTTTTGGGACTCATAAATGGTTCTGGCAAATTTGTGCTGGACTTGGTGACAGCATTGGAAGCTCTGCAATGATTATTAATGAAGGGATAAGAATTGCAGTGGGTGCGAGAGGGTGACGCACTATCAATCGAGCCGAGACTAGTTGTGAGAAGACAAATAGGCTTTTATTGGCAAGAACTTGGAGCCATTCCTGTCGGAGATCTGGTCTGAACTGAGGGCAAGGGGGAGGAGCCACCGCCTTTATACCCGGACCAGGGGGAGGAGACTTGGGCGGAACCGACAGGGATGTGCCACATATACAGGTAATAATAGATACTAACTAACAGTGGTTAACCACCACAGATAACAGGTAACAGTGGTTTACCACATTCACCCCCTGTTTAAAAAAGAGAGTCTGTCGGAGGTGAGGCAGAGTGAACAATATTTACAATATTTACAGATTGAGTCTATCCGGAGGCTCTGCCGCTGCGATCTTTCGTAGTGCCGGTTCCGACGTGGTTTCAGGTCGCGGTGTCGTTGCGGGCGCCGGAACGTTGCTGTCATCCGTGTTTTCATCCAACCCTCGGGTGCGTGGTGATGACTCCTGGGGCTCAGGCGAGCTGTACACGGGGGCGAGAGGAGTGAATAGTGGTTCTGACATGGTAGGGACAAAGTCGGGGGTGAGGGGTTGGGGGCTACAGGGGTCCCCGAGTCACCTGCGGGCGCTAGGTCACGGATCGATACCGTGTCCTCCCGCCTGTCGGAGTGCGCCACATAGGCGTACTGGGGGTTGGCGTGGAGGGGTTGCACCCTTTCGACCAGGGGGTCAGACTTACGGGTCCTGGCATGCTTCCGAAGCAGGACAGGGCCCGGGTATGCCAGCCACGATGGTAGTGAAGTCCCTGAGGAAGACTTCCCGGGGATCACGAACATCCATTGGTTGCCGTGCACAGGAGGGACCTAATGGAGTGTAGTGCCTCCGGTAGGACCTCTTGCCAGCGGGTGACTGGAAGGCCTTTAGACCGTAGTGCTAGTAAAATGGTCTTCCAGACTGTGGCGTTCTCTCTCTCCACCTGTCCGTTACCCCGGGGGTTGTAGCTGGTGGTCCTACTTGAGGCTATGCCTTTGGAGAGCAGGTACTGTCGCAGTTCCTCACCCATGAAGGAGGATCCCCGGTCGCTATGGATATAGCTGGGGTAACCAAACAGAGTGAAGAGGCTGCGCAGGGGCCTAATGACTGTGGCCGAGGACATATCTGGGCAGGGAATCGCGAAGGGGAAACGCGAGTACTCGTCAATGACATTGAGGAAATATATGTTGTGATCAGATGAGGGGAGGGGACCTTTGAAGTCGATGTTGAGGCGTTCAAAGGGGCGGGTGGCTTTTATGAGGTGTGCCCTGTCTGGTCGGTAGAAGTGCAGCTTGCATTCCGCGCAGACCGGGCAGTTCCGAGTTATAGACCTGACATCCTCAACTGAGTAGGGCAGGTTTCGGGCTCTAATAAAGTGGAAAAACCTGGTGACCCCCGGGTGGCAGAGGTCGTTGTGGAGAGCCCGTAACCGGTCCACCTGCGCACTGGCGCATGTTCCACGGGACAGGGCGTCAGGTGGCTCATTGAGCTTCCTGGGCCAATACAAGATATCGTAATTGTAGGTGGAGAGTTCGATCCTCCACCGTAATATCTTGTTCTTGATCTGCCCCGCTGTGTGTTGTTGAACATGAAGGCAACGGATCATTGGTCCGTGAGTAAGGTGAACCGTTTACCAGCTAAATAGTGGCGCCAGTGCCGTACAGCTTCCACTATGGCTTGGGCCTCCTTTTCGACAGAGGAGTGTCGAGTTTCGGGGCCCTGGAGGGTTCGTGAGAAGAAGGCCACGGGTCTGCCCGCCTGGTTAAGGGTGGCGGCTAGGGCGAAGTCTGATGCATCGCTCTCCACCTGGAACGGGATGGATTTGTCTACAGCGTGCATCGTGGCCTTCGCGATGTCAGCTTTGATGCGGTCGAAGGCCAGACGGGCCTCCGCCATCAGGGGAAAAAGGGTGGATTTTATGAGCGGACGGGCTTTATCCGCATAGTTGGGGACCCACTGTGCATAGTACAAGAAGAAACCCAGGCATCTTCTCAGTGCTTTGAGGCTAGTGGGGAGGGGAAGTTCCAGGAGGGGACGCATACGGTCGGGATCGGGGCCGAGGACTCCATTCTCCACTACGTACCCGAGGATGGCGAGACGGTGTGTACAGAACCCGCACTTCTCCTTATTGTAGGTCAGGTTACGGAGACTAGCCGTGTGCAGGAATCAGTGGAGGTTGGCATCGTGGTCCTGCTGGTCATGGCCGCAGATGGTGACGTTATCCAGGTACGGGAAGGTGGCCCGCAGCCTGTTCTGGTCTACCATTCGGTCCATTTCACACTGGAAAACCGAGACTCCGTTGGTGACGCCAAAAGGGACCCTAAGGAAGTGGTAAAGGCGACCATCCGCCTCGAACGCCGTATATTGTTGGTCCTCCGGGCGATAGGGAGCTGGTGGTACGCCGACTTCAAGTCAATGGTGGAGAACACCCGATATTGTGCAATCTGATTGACCATGTCAGATATGCGGGGAAGGGGGTACGCATCCAGCTGCGTGTAGCGGTTAATGGTCTGACTGTAGTCAATGACCATTCTGTGTTTCTCCCCGGACTTAACGACTACCACTTGTGCTCTCCAGGGGCTGGTACTGGCTTCGATGATCCCTTCCCTGAGGAGCCGCTGGACTTCGGACCTGATAAAGGCCCTGTCTCCAGCACTGTACCGCCTGCTCTTGGTGGCGATGGGCTTGCAGTCGGGAGTGAGATTCGCAAACAGGGAGGGAGGGGCGATTTTAAGGGTCGAGAGACTGCAGGTGGTGCGCGGTGGGCAATTTAGACGCTGCTGATTGCAGACGGAGAGCGGGGGGAAAGGCCCATTATACTGTATAGTAACACTCTTCAGATGGGTCATAGTCGAACCCCAGGAGTACGGAAGCACAGAGGTGTGGCAGCACGAGGAGCCTGAAGTTATCGTATACCGTGCCCCGCACCTTCAGGGTCACCACGCAGCAGCGGAGGACCTTTACAGAACGGGATTGTGATGCCATGGAGATCGTCTGCTTGACGGGCGGCACAGAAAAGGCGTATCGACGCCCCGCATTGGGGTGAATGAAGCTCTCCGTACTCCCACTGTCAAACAAACAATGCTCCCTGTGCCCGTTTACCTCAATGTCCATCGTGGACTTGGCGAGACGATGAGGCTTGGTCTGGTCCAGGGTCACTGATGCCACTGTTGAATCCTGCAGAGAGCCGTAGGGGGCTGATGGTAGGAGATGGCGACCCCTGCGGGTCACACGCGGCGCTCGTGGATTTGGGAGCAGACTTACGGCAGGCCTTTGCGCAGTGCCCCTTCTTCCCACACGCGGAGCAGAACGACTCCCTCGCCGGGCAGCGCTGTCGGCGGTGCTTACCCAGGCTGCACAAGTGGCATTTCGGGCCTCCAGCGGTTGCAGCCGCGGTCAGGTCACCGGAGAGGTGTGGGGCGGCGTAGGGCTGTGGTCCTCCCGGTAGCGACGGCTGCGGTGTCCACGATGCGCCCACGTGGTCAGGTGAGTAGGATCCGAGGTATTGGGAGGTCACCTCCAGGGACACAGCCAGTTGCACCGTTTTCTTGAAGTCCAGTGCGCCCTGTTCCAGCAGCCGTTGCCGGATGTAAGTAGTTCCGATGCCCGTGACAAAGGCATCCCGGATTAAGTCGTCTGCATTCTGGGCGGCAGTCACAGACCTACAGTTACAATCCCGGGCAAGCAGACGCAAGGCGCGCAGGAACTGGTCGACTGATTCACCTGGCTGCCGTCTGCGCGTAGCGAGGAGGAGTCTCGCGTAGACCTCGTTAGGCCGTTTATTATACAGGCCCTTTAACAGTTCGATAGCGGCCGTATAATTTTCCGCGTCTCGGATTGTAGCCTATACTACGTCGCTTACCCAGCCGCGGAGCACCCGTAGTTTGTCAGCATCTGTACTGATGGCAGCGGAGGCTTCGATGTAATCCTCAAACCATTGCAGCCAGTGGTCAAACGTGTCGGAGACTCCAGCAGTTTGCGGGTCCAGATTCAGCCTCTCGGGTTTCAGCAACTGCTCCATTTTAAAAAAAACTTGCCAATAAAATTGATGCACTTTCAACCGAGCCGAGACTAGTTGTGAGCAAGACAAACAGGCTTTTATTGGCAAGAACCTGGAGCCACCCCTGTCGGAGATCTGGTCTGAACTGAGAGTGAGGGGGAGGAGCCACCGCCTTTATACCCGGACCAGGGGGAGGAGTCGTGGGCGGAGCCGACAGGGATGTGCCGCATATACAGGTAATAATAAATACTAACTAACAGTGGTTAACCACCACAGATAACAGTGGTTTACCACAGAGTGTGAGGAGGCTTATCAGGCAGTGAAAAAGACATTAAAGGACTCCGCGGTTTTCATTCTAATCGGAGACCACCCCTGCGGCAGGTTTGTGATGCCCCACCATACAGTGTGGGAACTGTTCTGTCCCATGTGATGGCAAATGGGGAAGACAGTCACGTCTAGCTCACTTTCCAAAGTGGAAGAGAAGTACTCACAAATAGAGGAGACATTAGGATGTTTCCAAATTTCACCACCATCTGTACGGCAGGCAGTTCGTTTTACTGACTGACCACAAGACCACTGACTCAGACTTTGGGATCTCACAAAGGGATTTGATTTGATTTGATTTATTATTGTCTCATGTATTCGTATACAGTGAAAAGTATTGTTTCTTGCGCACTATACAGACAAAGCATACCATTCATAGAGAAGGAAAGGAGAGAGTGCAGAATGTAGTGTTACAGTCATGTCTAACACAGTTTGAATCAGTTCAGTGAGCCAGCCTCCACTGTTGTCTGAGAGAAAAACATTATCCTCATCTCAGCCTTAAACCCTCAAGCTGTGTCCCTGATACTCATCTCCCCCACAAAACAAATCATCCTCTCAATATCCACCCAATCAAACCCCCTCAGGATTCTATCTTTCAATAAGATCACCAATGGGTAGAGGCCCAATCTGCCCAATGTTTCCTCTTAAGAAAAGCCCTTCATTTCCCTCAGAGCACTTTCTCCAGCCACCCTGCATAGATTAGGTCGGTCACTCTGGTCACTTTGTTTATATACTCTCCCTGGTTACTTTGTGGTCATTCTCTGTCTGGTCACTCAGTTTATGTGGATTTGGTCACTCTCTCCTGTTGCTCCCTCAGATTACTCTGAGCAGTAGTATGCTGGAGCTGCGTTCGAGATAATGGCACCTTGTTGGCCTGTTTGACCTGGCTGGAGAGTGAGACCCAGCCTGTCATTAACACCTGACCTCGTTCTCTCTCTTACACAGAGTGATGGAGACGATGGACATGCCCGTTAAGCTCACACCGCAGAGCAGTCTGGTCACAGCAAACATCATGTATGAAGTGGAGAATGAGGACAACATCCCAAATAAGGCACTGCACAGTAAGGAAAGGAGAAGCATTTTCGTACGCCCAAACCTATGGGAATAAAGATAAGAACAGTTAGTGAGGCTCAGATAAACAACCTTTAAACCCAAAACAGCCACACAACTCTGGGGGGACCATTGAGCAAAGATCTGGTAACTCTCTGTGACCTCTGGCCCTGGCAGTGAGACCTGGAAGACATTCTGATTCCAAGGACAGAAAGCTGGAAACGACAGGCCAGTTAGTCTAACATCTCCCACAGGGAAAATGTTCGAAGCTATGATTAAAGATGCTGTCGAAAAATTCAAGGTAACCAGGCAGAGGCAACATGGTTTAGTGAAAGGGAAATCAAGTTCAACCAATTTACTGGAGTTTTTTGAAGGAGTCACATGTGCTATGGATAAAGGGGAACCAGTGGATGTACTGGACTTAGATTTCCAGAAGGTATTTAATAAGATGTCACATCAAAGGTTTTGTGGAAAATAAAAGCTTGTGGTGTCAGGGGTAACATATTGGCATGGATTGAAGATTAGTTAGTTAACAGGAAACAGAG
Source organism: Mustelus asterias (assembly GCF_964213995.1). Lineage (NCBI taxonomy): Eukaryota > Metazoa > Chordata > Chondrichthyes > Carcharhiniformes > Triakidae > Mustelus > Mustelus asterias. The sequence continues at coordinate 193,496 of NW_027590643.1, forward strand.
AGTAGGCATAAATGGGTCACTTTCTGGTTAGTGGGATGTGGAATGGTGTGTCACAGGGATCAGTGCTGGAACCTCAACTTTTTACAATTTATAGAAATAACTTGGATGAAAGGACTGGAGGGACTGTTTCACAATTTGCTGATTACGCAAAGATCGATAGGAAGGTAAATTATAAAGAGGACATAAGGAGGCTACAAATGGACATTGACATTGATGGGGTCAGAGGTGAGCTGGCAAGGTGGATACAAAACTGGCTCGGTCAAAGAAGACAGAGGGTAGCAGTGGAAGGGTGTGTTTCTGAATGGAGGGGTGTGACAAGTGGTGTTCCTCAGGGATCAGTGCTGGGACCTTTGCTGTTTGTAATATATATAAATGATTTGGAGGAAAATGTAACTGGTTTGATCAGTAAGTTTGCGGACGACACAAAGGTTGGTGGATTTGCGGATAGCGATGAGGACCATCAGAGGATACAGCAGGATATAGATCAGTTGGACACTTGGGCAGAGAGATGGCAGATGGAGTTTAATCCGGACAAATGTGAGGTAATGCATTTGGAAGGTCTAATACAGATGGGAAATATACAGTAAATGGCAGAACCCTTAAGAGTATTGATAGGCAAAGGGATCTGGGTGTACAGGTACACAGGTCACTGAAAGTGGCAATGCAGGTTTTGAGGAAGTGACAAAAACGGTTGACGAAGGAAGGGCCGTGGATGTCGTCTATATGGATTTCAGTAAGGCATTTGACAAAGTCCCTCATGGCAGGTTGGTTAAGAAGGTTAAGGCTCATGGGATACAAGGAGAGGTGGCTAGATGGGTGGAGAACTGTCCTGGCCATAGGAGACAGAGGGTAGCAGTCGAAGGGTCTTTTTCCGGCTGGAGGTCTGTGACCAGTGGTGTTCCGTAGGGCTCTGTACTGGGACCTCTGCTATTTGTGATATATATAAATGATTTGGAAGAAGGTGTAACTGGTGTTATCAGCAAGTTTGCGGAAGACACGAAGATGGCTGGACTTGCGGATAGTGATGAACATTGTCGGACAGTACAGCAGGATATAGATAGGCTGGGAAATTGGGCGGAGAAATGGCAGATGGAATTTAATCCAGGTGAATGCGAAGTGATGCATTTTGGAAGAACTAATGTAGGGGGGAGTTATACAATAAATGGCAGAGCCATCAAGAGTATAGAAACACAGAGGGACCTGGGTGTACAAGTCCACAAATCCTTGAAGGTGGCAGCACAGGTGGAGAAGGTGGTGAAGAAGGCATATGGTATGCGTGCCTTTATAGGACGGGGTATAGAGTATAAAAGCTGGAGTCTGATGATGCAGCTGTATAGAACGCTGGTTAGGCCACATTTGGAGTACTGCGTCCAGTTCTGGTTGCCGCACTACCAGAAGGACGTGGAGGCGTTAGAGAGAGTGCAGAGAAGGTTTACCAGGATGTTGCCTGGTATGGAGGGTCTTAGCTATGAGGAGAGATTGGGTAAACTGGGCTTGTTCTCCCTGGAAAGACGGAGAATGAGGGGAGACCTAATAGAGGTGTACAAGATTATGAAGGCAATAGATAGGGTGAACAGTGGGAAGCTTTTTCCCAGGTCGGAGATGACGATCACGAGAGGTCACGGGCTCAAGGTGAGAGGGGCGAAGTATAACTCAGATATCAGAGGGATGTTTTTAAACAGAGGGTGGTGGGGGCCTGGAATGCGCTGTCAGGCAAGGTGGTGGAGGCAGGCACGCTGACATCGTTTAAGACTTACCTGGATAGTCACATGAGCAGCCTGGGAATGGAGGGATACAAATGATTGGTCTCGTTGGACCAAGGAGCGGCACAGGCTTGGGGGGCCGAAGGGCCTGTTTCCTGTGCTGTACTGTTCATTGTTCAGGTGGAGAAGGTAGTCAAGAAGGCATACGGCATGGTCGCCTTCATCGGCTGGGGCATTGAGTTTAAAAATTGGCAAGTCATGTTGACGCTTTATAGAACCTTAGTGAGGCCGCACTTGGAATATAGTGTTCAATTCTGGTCGCCACACTACCAGAAGGATGTGGAGGCTTTGGAGAGGGTACAGAAAAGATTTACCAGGATGTTGCCTGGTATGGAGGGCATTAGCTATGAGGAGAGGTTGGAGAAACTTGGTTTGTTCTCACTGGAACGATGGAGGTTGAGGGGTGACCTGATAGAAGTCTGCAAGATTATGAGAGGCATGGACAGAGTGGATAGTCAGAAGCTTTTTCCCAGGGTGGAAGAGTCAATTACTCGGGGGCACAGGTTTAAGGTGCGAGGGGCAAGGTTTAAAGGAGTTGTACGAGGCAGATTTTTTACACAGAGGGTGGTGGGTGCCTGGAACCCGTTGCCGGGGAGGGAGTGGAAGCGGATAGTGACTTTTAAGGGGCGTCTTGACAAGTACATGAATAGGATGGGAATAGAGGGATACGGTCCCCGGAAGGGTAGGGGGTTTTAGTCCAGTCGGGCAGCATGGTCGGTACAGGCTTGGAGGGGCCGAAGGGCCTGTTCCTGTGCTGTAATTTTCTTTGTTCTTAAGTGAATGGACAAAGATCTGGAAATGGAGGATAATGTGGGAAAATGTGAAATTGCCCATTTGGCAGGAAGAATAAAAAGAAGTTAATTTCCAAATGGTGAGAGATTGCAGAGCTCGGAGATACAGAGGGAATGAATCACAAAAAGCTAGTATACAGGTCCGGCAAGAAATTAGGAAAATTAATAGAACGTGATTGTTAATTGTGAGGAGAATTAAATTCAAAAGTAGAGGAGTTATATTTCAGTCAGTACTGAGGGAGTGCTGCACTGTCAGAGGGTCAGTACTGAGGGAGTGCTGCACTGTCAGAGGGTCAGTACTGAGGGAGTGCTGCACTGTCAGAGGGTCAGTACTGAGGGAGTGCTGCACTGTCAGAGGGTCAGTACTGAGGGAGTGCCGCACTGTCAGACGGTCAGTACTGAGGGAGTGCCGCACTGTCAGACGGTCAGTACTGAGGGAGTGCGCCACACTGTCAGAGGGTCAGTACTGAGGGAGCGCCACACTGACAGAGGGTCAGTACTGAGGGAGCGCCGCACTGTCAGAGGGTCAGTACTGAGGGAGCGCCGCACTGTCAGAGGGTCAGTACTGAGGGAGCGCCACACTGACAGAGGGTCAGTACTGAGGGAGTGCCACACTGTCAGAGGGTCAGTACTGAGGGAGTGCCACACTATCAGAGGGTCAGTACTGAGGGAGTGCCACACTGTCAGAGGGTCAGTACTGAGGGAGCGCCGCACTGTCAGAGGGTCAGTACTGAGGGACTGCCGCACTGTCAGAGGGTCAGTGCTGAGGGAGTGCTGCACTGTCAGAGGGTCAGTGCTGAGGGCGTGCCGCACTGTCAGAGGGTCAGTACTGAGGGAGTGCTGCACTGTCAGAGGGTCAGTACTGAGGGAGTGCCGCACTGTCAGAGGGTCAGTACTGAGGGAGTGCTGCACTGTCAGAAGGTCAGTACTGAGGGAGTGCCGCACTGTCAGAAGGTCAGTACTGAGGGAGTGCCGCACTGTCAGAGGGTCAGTACTGAGGGAGTGCCACGCTGTGAGAGGGTCAGTACTGAGGGAGTGCCGCACTGTCAGAGGGTCAGTACTGAGGGAGTGCCGCACTGTCAGAGGGTCAGTGCTGAGGGAGTGCCGCACTGTCAGAGGGTCAGTACTGAGGGAGTGCCGCACTGTCAGAGGGTCAGTGCTGAGGGAGCGCCGCACTGTCAGAGGGTCAGTACTGAGGGAGTGCAGCACTGTCAGAGGGTCAGTGCTGAGGGAGTGCCGCACTGTCAGAGGGTCAGTGCTGAGGGAGTGTCGCACTGTCAGAGGGTCAGTACTGAGGGAGTGCCGCACTGTCAGAGGGTCAGTGCTGAGGGAGTGCCACACTGTCAGAGGGTCAGTATTGAGGGAGTGCCGCACTGTCAGATGGTCAGTACTGAGGGAGTGCCGCACTGTCAGATGGTCAGTACTGAAGGAGTGCAGCACTGTCAGAGGGTCAGTACTGAGGGAGTGCAGCACTGTCAGAGGGTCAGTACTGAGGGAGTGCAGCACTGTCAGAGGGTCAGTGCTGAGGGAGTGCTGCACTGTCAGAGGGTCAGTACTGAGGGAGTGCCGCACTGTCAGAGGGTCAGTACTGAGGGAGTGCCGCACTGTGATTGGGTGAGTACTGAGGGAGCGCCGCACTGTGATTGGGTCAGCACTGAGGGAGTGCCGCACTGTGATTGGGTGAGTACTGAGGGAGTGCCGCACTGTGATTGGGTGAGTACTGAGGGAGTGCCGCACTGTGATTGGGTGAGTACTGAGGGAGTGCCGCACTGTGATTGGGTGAGTACTGAGGGAGTGCTGCACTGTGATTGGGTCAGTGCTGAGGGAGTGCCGCACTGTGATTGGTCAGTGCTGAGGGAGTGCTGCACTGTCAGAGGGTCAGTACTGAGGGAGTGCTGCACTGTCAGAGGGTCAGTACTGAGGGAGTGCCACACTGTCAGAGGGTCAGTGCTGAGGGAGTGCTGCACTGTCAGAGGGTCAGTACTGAGGGAGTGCCGCACTGTCAGAGGGTCAGTGCTGAGGGAGTGCTGCACTGTCAGAGGGTCAGTACTGAGGGAGTGCTGCACTGTCAGATGGTCAGTACTGAGGGAGTGCCGCACTGTCAGAGGGTCAGTACTGAGGGAGTGCTGCACTGTCAGAGGGTCAGTACTGAGGGAGTGCCGCACTGTCAGAGGGTCAGTGCTGAGGGAGTGCTGCACTGTCAGAGGGTCAGTACTGAGGGAGTGCTGCACTGTCAGAGGGTCAGTACTGAGGGAGTGCTGCACTGTCAGAGGGTCAGTGCTGAGGGAGTGCTGCACTGTCAGAGGGTCAGTACTGAGGGAGTGCCGCACTGTCAGAGGGTCAGTACTGAGGGAGTGCTGCACTGTCAGAGGGTCAGTACTGAGGGAGTGCTGCACTGTCAGAGGGTCAGTGCTGAGGGAGTGCTGCACTGTCAGAGGGTCAGTACTGAGGGAGTGCCGCACTGTCAGAGGGTCAGTGCTGAGGGAGTGCCGCTCTGTCAGAGGGTCAGTACTGAGGGAGTGCCGCACTGTCAGAGGGTCAGTGCTGAGGGAGTGCTGCACTGTCAGAGGGTTAGTACTGAGGGAGTGCCGCACTGTCAGAGGGTCAGTACTGAGGGAGTGCCGCACTGTCAGAGGGTCAGTGCTGAGGGAGTGCCGCACTGTGATTGGTGAGTGCTGAGGGAGTGCCGCACTGTGATTGGGTGAGTACTGAGGGAGTGCTGCACTGTGATTGGGTCAGTGCTGAGGGAGTGCTGCACTGTGATTGGGTCAGTGCTGAGGGAGTGCCGCACTGTGATTGGGTGAGTGCTGAGGGAGTGCCGCACTGTGATTGGGTCAGTACTGAGGGAAGGCCGCACTGTGATTGGGTCAGTGCTGAGGGAAGGCCGCACTGTGATTGGGTCAGTGCTGAGGGAAGGCCGCACTGTGATTGGGTCAGTACTGAGGGAAGGCCGCACTGTGATTGGGTCAGTGCTGAGGGAAGGCCGCACTGTGATTGGGTCAGTACTGAGGGAGTGCCACACTGTGATTGGGTGAGTACTGAGGGAGTGCTGCACTGTGATTGGGTCAGTGCTGAGGGAGTGCTGCACTGTGATTGGGTGAGTACTGAGGGAGTGCCGCACTGTGATTGGGTGAGTACTGAGGGAGTGCCGCACTGTGATTGGGTCAGTACTGAGGGAGTGCCGCACTGTGATTGGGTGAGTACTGAGGGAGTGCTGCACTGTGATTGGGTCAGTGCTGAGGGAGTGCAGCACTGTGATTGGGTGAGTGCTGAGGGAGTGCCGCACTGTCAGAGGGTCAGTACTGAGGGAGTGCCGCACTGTCAGAGGGTCAGTACTGAGGGAGTGCCGCACTGTCAGAGGGTCAGTACTGAGGGAGTGCCGCACTGTCAGAGGGTCAGTACTGAGGGAGTGCCGCACTGTCAGAGGGTCAGTACTGAGGGAGTGCCGCACTGTCAGAGGGTCAGTACTGAGGGAGTGCCGCTCTGTCAGAGGGCCAGTACTGAGGGAGTGCCGCACTGTCAGAGGGTCAGTGCTGAGGGAGTGCCGCACTGTCAGAGGGTCAGTGATGGGGGAGTGCCGCATTGTCAGAGGGTCAGTACTGAGGGAGTGTCGCACTGTCAGAGGGTCAGTACTGAGGGAGTGCCGCACTGTCAGAGGGTCAGTGCTGAGGGAGCGCCGCACTGTCAGAGGGTCAGTACTGAGGGAGTGCAGCACTGTCAGAGGGTCAGTGCTGAGGGAGTGCCGCACTGTCAGAGGGTCAGTGCTGAGGGAGTGTCGCACTGTCAGAGGGTCAGTACTGAAGGAGTGCCGCACTGTCAGAGGGTCAGTGCTGAGGGAGTGCCGCACTGTCAGAGGGTCAGTACTGAGGGAGTGCCGCACTGTCAGAGGGTCAGTACTGAGGGAGTGCCGCACTGTCAGAGGGTCAGTACTGAGGGAGTGCTGCACTGTCAGAGGGTCAGTGCTGAGGGAGTGCCGCACTGTCAGAGGGTCAGTACTGAGGGAGTGCCGCACTGTCAGAGGGTCAGTACTGAGGGAGTGCAGCACTGTCAGAGGGTCAGTGCTGAGGGAGTGCCGCACTGTCAGAGGGTCAGTACTGAGGGAGTGCCGCACTGTCAGAGGGTCAGTACTGAGGGAGTGCAGCACTGTCAGAGGGTCAGTACTGAGGGAGTGCTGCACTGTCAGAGGGTCAGTGCTGAGGGAGTGTCGCACTGTCAGAGGGTCAGTGCTGAGGGAGTGCCGCACTGTCAGAGGGTCAGTACTGAGGGAGTGCTGCACTGTCAGAGGGTCAGTACTGAGGGAGTGCCGCACTGTCAGAGGGTCAGTACTGAGGGAGTGCCGCACTGTGATTGGGTGAGTACTGAGGGAGCGCCGCACTGTGATTGGGTCAGCACTGAGGGAGTGCCGCACTGTGATTGGGTGAGTACTGAGGGAGTGCCGCACTGTGATTGGGTGAGTACTGAGGGAGTGCCGCACTGTGATTGGGTGAGTACTGAGGGAGTGCTGCACTGTGATTGGGTCAGTGCTGAGGGAGTGCCGCACTGTGATTGGTCAGTGCTGAGGGAGTGCCGCACTGTGATTGGTCAGTGCTGAGGGAGTGCCGCACTGTGATTGGGTCAGTGCTGAGGGAGTGCCGCACTGTGATTGGTCAGTGCTGAGGGAGTGCCGCACTGTGATTGGTCAGTACTGAGGGAGTGTCGCACTGTCAGAGGGTCAGTACTGAGGGAGTGCCGCACTGTCAGAGGGTCAGTGCTGAGGGAGTGCCGCACTGTCAGAGGGTCAGTGCTGAGGGAGTGCCGCACTGTCAGAGGGTCAGTGCTGAGGGAGTGCCGCACTGTCAGAGGGTCAGTGCTGAGGGAGTGCCGCACTGTCAGAGGGTCAGTGCTGAGGGAGTGCTGCACTGTCAGAGGGTCAGTGCTGAGGGAGTGCCGCACTGTCAGAGGGTCAGTACTGAGGGAGTGCCGCACTGTCAGAGGGTCAGTACTGAGGGAGTGCCGCACTGTCAGAGGGTCAGTACTGAGGGAGCGCCGCACTGTCAGAGGGTCAGTGCTGAGGGAGTGCTGCACTGTCAGAGGGTCAGTGCTGAGGGAGTGCTGCACTGTCAGAGGGTTAGTACTGAGGGAGTGCCGCACTGTCAGAGGGTCAGTACTGAGGGAGTGCCGCACTGTCAGAGGGTCAGTACTGAGGGAGTGCCGCACTGTCAGAGGGTCAGTACTGAGGGAGTGCCGCACTGTCAGAGGGTCAGTACTGAGGGAGTGCCGCACTGTCAGAGGGTCAGTACTGAGGGAGTGCCGCACTGTCAGAGGGTCAGTACTGAGGGAGTGCCGCTCTGTCAGAGGGCCAGTACTGAGGGAGTGCCGCACTGTCAGAGGGTCAGTGCTGAGGGAGTGCCGCACTGTCAGAGGGTCAGTGATGGGGGAGTGCCGCATTGTCAGAGGGTCAGTACTGAGGGAGTGTCGCACTGTCAGAGGGTCAGTACTGAGGGAGTGCCGCACTGTCAGAGGGTCAGTGCTGAGGGAGCGCCGCACTGTCAGAGGGTCAGTACTGAGGGAGTGCAGCACTGTCAGAGGGTCAGTGCTGAGGGAGTGCCGCACTGTCAGAGGGTCAGTGCTGAGGGAGTGTCGCACTGTCAGAGGGTCAGTACTGAAGGAGTGCCGCACTGTCAGAGGGTCAGTGCTGAGGGAGTGCCGCACTGTCAGAGGGTCAGTACTGAGGGAGTGCCGCACTGTCAGAGGGTCAGTACTGAGGGAGTGCCGCACTGTCAGAGGGTCAGTACTGAGGGAGTGCTGCACTGTCAGAGGGTCAGTGCTGAGGGAGTGCCGCACTGTCAGAGGGTCAGTACTGAGGGAGTGCCGCACTGTCAGAGGGTCAGTACTGAGGGAGTGCAGCACTGTCAGAGGGTCAGTGCTGAGGGAGTGCCGCACTGTCAGAGGGTCAGTACTGAGGGAGTGCCGCACTGTCAGAGGGTCAGTACTGAGGGAGTGCAGCACTGTCAGAGGGTCAGTACTGAGGGAGTGCTGCACTGTCAGAGGGTCAGTGCTGAGGGAGTGTCGCACTGTCAGAGGGTCAGTGCTGAGGGAGTGCCGCACTGTCAGAGGGTCAGTACTGAGGGAGTGCTGCACTGTCAGAGGGTCAGTACTGAGGGAGTGCCGCACTGTCAGAGGGTCAGTACTGAGGGAGTGCCGCACTGTGATTGGGTGAGTACTGAGGGAGCGCCGCACTGTGATTGGGTCAGCACTGAGGGAGTGCCGCACTGTGATTGGGTGAGTACTGAGGGAGTGCCGCACTGTGATTGGGTGAGTACTGAGGGAGTGCCGCACTGTGATTGGGTGAGTACTGAGGGAGTGCTGCACTGTGATTGGGTCAGTGCTGAGGGAGTGCCGCACTGTGATTGGTCAGTGCTGAGGGAGTGCCGCACTGTGATTGGTCAGTGCTGAGGGAGTGCCGCACTGTGATTGGGTCAGTGCTGAGGGAGTGCCGCACTGTGATTGGTCAGTGCTGAGGGAGTGCCGCACTGTGATTGGTCAGTACTGAGGGAGTGCCGCACTGTCAGAGGGTCAGTACTGAGGGAGTGCCGCACTGTGATTGGGTGAGTACTGAGGGAGCGCCGCACTGTGATTGGGTCAGCACTGAGGGAGTGCCGCACTGTGATTGGGTGAGTACTGAGGGAGCGCCGCACTGTGATTGGGTGAGTACTGAGGGAGTGCCGCACTGTGATTGGGTGAGTACTGAGGGAGTGCTGCACTGTGATTGGGTCAGTGCTGAGGGAGTGCCGCACTGTGATTGGTCAGTGCTGAGGGAGTGCCGCACTGTGATTGGTCAGTGCTGAGGGAGTGCCGCACTGTGATTGGGTCAGTGCTGAGGGAGTGCCGCACTGTGATTGGTCAGTGCTGAGGGAGTGCCGCACTGTGATTGGTCAGTACTGAGGGAGTGCCGCACTGTGATTGGGTGAGTCCTGAGGGAGTGCTGCACTGTGATTGGGTCAGTGCTGAGGGAGTGCCGCACTGTGATTGGGTGAGTGCTGAGGGAGTGCCGCACTGTGATTGGGTCAGTACTGAGGGAAGGCCGCACTGTGATTGGGTCAGTGCTGAGGGAAGGCCGCACTGTGATTGGGTCAGTGCTGAGGGAAGGCCGCACTGTGATTGGGTCAGTACTGAGGGAAGGCCGCACTGTGATTGGGTCAGTGCTGAGGGAAGGCCGCACTGTGATTGGGTCAGTACTGAGGGAGTGCCACACTGTGATTGGGTGAGTACTGAGGGAGTGCTGCACTGTGATTGGGTCAGTGCTGAGGGAGTGCTGCACTGTGATTGGGTGAGTACTGAGGGAGTGCCGCACTGTGATTGGGTGAGTACTGAGGGAGTGCCGCACTGTGATTGGGTCAGTACTGAGGGAGTGCCGCACTGTGATTGGGTGAGTACTGAGGGAGTGCTGCACTGTGATTGGGTCAGTGCTGAGGGAGTGCAGCACTGTGATTGGGTGAGTGCTGAGGGAGTGCCGCACTGACAGAGGGTCAGTGCTGAGGGAGCGCCGCACTGTCAGAGGGTCAGTACTGAGGGAGTGCCGCACTGTCAGAGGGTCAGTACTGAGGGAGTGCCGCACTGTCAGAGGGTCAGTACTGAGGGAGTGCCGCACTGTCAGAGGGTCAGTACTGAGGGAGTGCCGCACTGTCAGAGGGTCAGTACTGAGGGAGTGCCGCACTGTCAGAGGGTCAGTACTGAGGGAGTGCCGCTCTGTCAGAGGGCCAGTACTGAGGGAGTGCCGCACTGTCAGAGGGTCAGTGCTGAGGGAGTGCCGCACTGTCAGAGGGTCAGTGATGGGGGAGTGCCGCATTGTCAGAGGGTCAGTACTGAGGGAGTGTCGCACTGTCAGAGGGTCAGTACTGAGGGAGTGCCGCACTGTCAGAGGGTCAGTGCTGAGGGAGCGCCGCACTGTCAGAGGGTCAGTACTGAGGGAGTGCAGCACTGTCAGAGGGTCAGTGCTGAGGGAGTGCCGCACTGTCAGAGGGTCAGTGCTGAGGGAGTGTCGCACTGTCAGAGGGTCAGTACTGAAGGAGTGCCGCACTGTCAGAGGGTCAGTGCTGAGGGAGTGCCGCACTGTCAGAGGGTCAGTACTGAGGGAGTGCCGCACTGTCAGAGGGTCAGTACTGAGGGAGTGCCGCACTGTCAGAGGGTCAGTACTGAGGGAGTGCTGCACTGTCAGAGGGTCAGTGCTGAGGGAGTGCCGCACTGTCAGAGGGTCAGTACTGAGGGAGTGCCGCACTGTCAGAGGGTCAGTACTGAGGGAGTGCAGCACTGTCAGAGGGTCAGTGCTGAGGGAGTGCCGCACTGTCAGAGGGTCAGTACTGAGGGAGTGCCGCACTGTCAGAGGGTCAGTACTGAGGGAGTGCAGCACTGTCAGAGGGTCAGTACTGAGGGAGTGCTGCACTGTCAGAGGGTCAGTGCTGAGGGAGTGTCGCACTGTCAGAGGGTCAGTACTGAGTGAGTGCCGCACTGTCAGAGGGTCAGTACTGAGGGAGTGCCGCACTGTGATTGGGTGAGTACTGAGGGAGCGCCGCACTGTGATTGGGTCAGCACTGAGGGAGTGCCGCACTGTGATTGGGTGAGTACTGAGGGAGTGCCGCACTGTGATTGGGTGAGTACTGAGGGAGTGCCGCACTGTGATTGGGTGAGTACTGAGGGAGTGCTGCACTGTGATTGGGTCAGTGCTGAGGGAGTGCCGCACTGTGATTGGTCAGTGCTGAGGGAGTGCCGCACTGTGATTGGTCAGTGCTGAGGGAGTGCCGCACTGTGATTGGGTCAGTGCTGAGGGAGTGCCGCACTGTGATTGGTCAGTGCTGAGGGAGTGCCGCACTGTGATTGGTCAGTACTGAGGGAGTGTCGCACTGTCAGAGGGTCAGTACTGAGGGAGTGCTGCACTGTCAGAGGGTCAGTACTGAGGGAGTGCTGCACTGTCAGAGGGTCAGTGCTGAGGGAGTGCCGCACTGTCAGAGGGTCAGTACTGAGGGAGTGCCGCACTGTCAGAGGGTCAGTACTGAGGGAGTGCCGCACTGTCAGAGGGTCAGTACTGAGGGAGCGCCGCACTGTCAGAGGGTCAGTGCTGAGGGAGTGCTGCACTGTCAGAGGGTCAGTACTGAGGGAGTGCCGCACTGTCAGAGGGTCAGTACTGAGGGAGTGCCGCACTGTCAGAGGGTCAGTACTGAGGGAGTGCCGCACTGTCAGAGGGTCAGTGCTGAGGGAGTGCCGCACTGTCAGAGGGTCAGTACTGAGGGAGTGCCGCACTGTCAGAGGGTCAGTACTGAGGGAGTGCAGCACTGTCAGAGGGTCAGTACTGAGGGAGTGCAGCACTGTCAGAGGGTCAGTACTGAGGGAGTGTCGCACTGTCAGAGGGTCAGTACTGAGGGAGTGCCGCACTGTCAGAGGGTCAGTACTGAGGGAGTGCAGCACTGTCAGAGGGTCAGTACTGAGGGAGTGCAGCACTGTCAGAGGGTCAGTACTGAGGGAGTGTCGCACTGTCAGAGGGTCAGTACTGAGGGAGTGCCGCACTGTGATTCGGTGAGTACTGAGGGAGCGCCGCACTGTGATTGGGTAAGCACTGAGGGAGTGCCGCACTGTGATTGGGTGAGTACTGAGGGAGTGCCGCACTGTGATTGGGTGAGTACTGAGGGAGTGCCGCACTGTGATTGGGTGAGTACTGAGGGAGTGCTGCACTGTGATTGGGTCAGTGCTGAGGGAGTGCCGCACTGTGATTGGTCAGTGCTGAGGGAGTGCCGCACTGTGATTGGTCAGTGCTGAGGGAGTGCCGCACTGTGATTGGGTCAGTGCTGAGGGAGTGCCGCACTGTGATTGGTCAGTGCTGAGGGAGTGCCGCACTGTGATTGGTCAGTACTGAGGGAGTGCCGCACTGTGATTGGGTGAGTCCTGAGGGAGTGCTGCACTGTGATTGGGTCAGTGCTGAGGGAGTGCAGCACTGTCAGAGGGTCAGTGCTGAGGGAGTGCTGCACTGTCAGAGGGTCAGTGCTGAGGGAGCGCCGCACTGTCAGAGGGTCAGTGCTGAGGGAGTGCCGCACTGTCAGAGGGTCAGTGCTGAGGGAGTGCCGCACTGTCAGAGGGTCAGTACTGAGGGAGTGCCGCACTGTCAGAGGGTCAGTACTGAGGGAGTGCTGCACTGTCAGAGGGTCAGTACTGAGGGAGTGCTGCACTGTCAGAGGGTCAGTGCTGAGGGAGTGCTGCACTGTCAGAGGGTCAGTACTGAGGGAGTGCCGCACTGTCAGAGGGTCAGTGCTGAGGGAGTGCCGCACTGTCAGAGGGTCAGTGCTGAGGGAGTGCCGCACTGTGATTGGTGAGTGCTGAGGGAGTGCCGCACTGTGATTGGGTGAGTACTGAGGGAGTGCTGCACTGTGATTGGGTCAGTGCTGAGGGAGTGCTGCACTGTGATTGGGTCAGTGCTGAGGGAGTGCCGCACTGTGATTGGGTGAGTGCTGAGGGAGTGCCGCACTGTGATTGGGTCAGTACTGAGGGAAGGCCGCACTGTGATTGGGTCAGTGCTGAGGGAAGGCCGCACTGTGATTGGGTCAGTGCTGAGGGAAGGCCGCACTGTGATTGGGTCAGTACTGAGGGAAGGCCGCACTGTGATTGGGTCAGTGCTGAGGGAAGGCCGCACTGTGATTGGGTCAGTACTGAGGGAGTGCCACACTGTGATTGGGTGAGTACTGAGGGAGTGCTGCACTGTGATTGGGTCAGTGCTGAGGGAGTGCTGCACTGTGATTGGGTGAGTACTGAGGGAGTGCCGCACTGTGATTGGGTGAGTACTGAGGGAGTGCCGCACTGTGATTGGGTCAGTACTGAGGGAGTGCCGCACTGTGATTGGGTGAGTACTGAGGGAGTGCTGCACTGTGATTGGGTCAGTGCTGAGGGAGTGCAGCACTGTGATTGGGTGAGTGCTGAGGGAGTGCCGCACTGTCAGAGGGTCAGTACTGAGGGAGTGCCGCACTGTCAGAGGGTCAGTACTGAGGGAGTGCCGCACTGTCAGAGGGTCAGTACTGAGGGAGTGCCGCACTGTCAGAGGGTCAGTACTGAGGGAGTGCCGCACTGTCAGAGGGTCAGTACTGAGGGAGTGCCGCACTGTCAGAGGGTCAGTACTGAGGGAGTGCCGCACTGTCAGAGGGTCAGTACTGAGGGAGTGCCGCTCTGTCAGAGGGCCAGTACTGAGGGAGTGCCGCACTGTCAGAGGGTCAGTGCTGAGGGAGTGCCGCACTGTCAGAGGGTCAGTGATGGGGGAGTGCCGCATTGTCAGAGGGTCAGTACTGAGGGAGTGTCGCACTGTCAGAGGGTCAGTACTGAGGGAGTGCCGCACTGTCAGAGGGTCAGTGCTGAGGGAGCGCCGCACTGTCAGAGGGTCAGTACTGAGGGAGTGCAGCACTGTCAGAGGGTCAGTGCTGAGGGAGTGCCGCACTGTCAGAGGGTCAGTGCTGAGGGAGTGTCGCACTGTCAGAGGGTCAGTACTGAAGGAGTGCCGCACTGTCAGAGGGTCAGTGCTGAGGGAGTGCCGCACTGTCAGAGGGTCAGTACTGAGGGAGTGCCGCACTGTCAGAGGGTCAGTACTGAGGGAGTGCCGCACTGTCAGAGGGTCAGTACTGAGGGAGTGCTGCACTGTCAGAGGGTCAGTGCTGAGGGAGTGCCGCACTGTCAGAGGGTCAGTACTGAGGGAGTGCCGCACTGTCAGAGGGTCAGTACTGAGGGAGTGCAGCACTGTCAGAGGGTCAGTGCTGAGGGAGTGCCGCACTGTCAGAGGGTCAGTACTGAGGGAGTGCCGCACTGTCAGAGGGTCAGTACTGAGGGAGTGCAGCACTGTCAGAGGGTCAGTACTGAGGGAGTGCTGCACTGTCAGAGGGTCAGTGCTGAGGGAGTGTCGCACTGTCAGAGGGTCAGTGCTGAGGGAGTGCCGCACTGTCAGAGGGTCAGTACTGAGGGAGTGCCGCACTGTCAGAGGGTCAGTACTGAGGGAGTGCCGCACTGTGATTGGGTGAGTACTGAGGGAGCGCCGCACTGTGATTGGGTCAGCACTGAGGGAGTGCCGCACTGTGATTGGGTGAGTACTGAGGGAGTGCCGCACTGTGATTGGGTGAGTACTGAGGGAGTGCCGCACTGTGATTGGGTGAGTACTGAGGGAGTGCTGCACTGTGATTGGGTCAGTGCTGAGGGAGTGCCGCACTGTGATTGGTCAGTGCTGAGGGAGTGCCGCACTGTGATTGGTCAGTGCTGAGGGAGTGCCGCACTGTGATTGGGTCAGTGCTGAGGGAGTGCCGCACTGTGATTGGTCAGTGCTGAGGGAGTGCCGCACTGTGATTGGTCAGTACTGAGGGAGTGTCGCACTGTCAGAGGGTCAGTACTGAGGGAGTGCTGCACTGTCAGAGGGTCAGTACTGAGGGAGTGCTGCACTGTCAGAGGGTCAGTGCTGAGGGAGTGCCGCACTGTCAGAGGGTCAGTACTGAGGGAGTGCCGCACTGTCAGAGGGTCAGTACTGAGGGAGTGCCGCACTGTCAGAGGGTCAGTACTGAGGGAGTGCCGCACTGTCAGAGGGTCAGTACTGAGGGAGCGCCGCACTGTCAGAGGGTCAGTGCTGAGGGAGTGCTGCACTGTCAGAGGGTCAGTACTGAGGGAGTGCCGCACTGTCAGAGGGTCAGTACTGAGGGAGTGCCGCACTGTCAGAGGGTCAGTACTGAGGGAGTGCCGCACTGTCAGAGGGTCAGTGCTGAGGGAGTGCCGCACTGTCAGAGGGTCAGTACTGAGGGAGTGCCGCACTGTCAGAGGGTCAGTACTGAGGGAGTGCAGCACTGTCAGAGGGTCAGTACTGAGGGAGTGCAGCACTGTCAGAGGGTCAGTACTGAGGGAGTGTCGCACTGTCAGAGGGTCAGTACTGAGGGAGTGCCGCACTGTCAGAGGGTCAGTACTGAGGGAGTGCCGCACTGTGATTGGGTGAGTACTGAGGGAGCGCCGCACTGTGATTGGGTCAGCACTGAGGGAGTGCCGCACTGTGATTGGGTGAGTACTGAGGGAGCGCCGCACTGTGATTGGGTAAGCACTGAGGGAGTGCCGCACTGTGATTGGGTGAGTACTGAGGGAGTGCCGCACTGTGATTGGGTGAGTACTGAGGGAGTGCCGCACTGTGATTGGGTGAGTACTGAGGGAGTGCTGCACTGTGATTGGGTCAGTGCTGAGGGAGTGCCGCACTGTGATTGGTCAGTGCTGAGGGAGTGCCGCACTGTGATTGGTCAGTGCTGAGGGAGTGCCGCACTGTGATTGGGTCAGTGCTGAGGGAGTGCCGCACTGTGATTGGTCAGTGCTGAGGGAGTGCCGCACTGTGATTGGTCAGTACTGAGGGAGTGCCGCACTGTGATTGGGTGAGTCCTGAGGGAGTGCTGCACTGTGATTGGGTCAGTGCTGAGGGAGTGCAGCACTGTCAGAGGGTCAGTGCTGAGGGAGTGCTGCACTGTCAGAGGGTCAGTGCTGAGGGAGCGCCGCACTGTCAGAGGGTCAGTGCTGAGGGAGTGCCGCACTGTCAGAGGGTCAGTGCTGAGGGAGTGCCGCACTGTCAGAGGGTCAGTACTGAGGGAGTGCCGCACTGTCAGAGGGTCAGTACTGAGGGAGTGCCGCACTGTCAGAGGGTCAGTACTGAGGGAGTGCCGCACTGTCAGAGGGTCAGTACTGAGGGAGTGCCGCACTGTCAGAGGGTCAGTACTGAGGGAGTGCTGCACTGTCAGAGGGTCAGTACTGAGGGAGTGCTGCACTGTCAGAGGGTCAGTGCTGAGGGAGTGCTGCACTGTCAGAGGGTCAGTACTGAGGGAGTGCCGCACTGTCAGAGGGTCAGTGCTGAGGGAGTGCCGCACTGTCAGAGGGTCAGTGCTGAGGGAGTGCCGCACTGTGATTGGTGAGTGCTGAGGGAGTGCCGCACTGTGATTGGGTGAGTACTGAGGGAGTGCTGCACTGTGATTGGGTCAGTGCTGAGGGAGTGCTGCACTGTGATTGGGTCAGTGCTGAGGGAGTGCCGCACTGTGATTGGGTGAGTGCTGTGGGAGTGCCGCACTGTGATTGGGTCAGTACTGAGGGAAGGCCGCACTGTGATTGGGTCAGTGCTGAGGGAAGGCCGCACTGTGATTGGGTCAGTGCTGAGGGAAGGCCGCACTGTGATTGGGTCAGTACTGAGGGAAGGCCGCACTGTGATTGGGTCAGTGCTGAGGGAAGGCCGCACTGTGATTGGGTCAGTACTGAGGGAGTGCCACACTGTGATTGGGTGAGTACTGAGGGAGTGCTGCACTGTGATTGGGTCAGTGCTGAGGGAGTGCTGCACTGTGATTGGGTGAGTACTGAGGGAGTGCCGCACTGTGATTGGGTGAGTACTGAGGGAGTGCCGCACTGTGATTGGGTCAGTACTGAGGGAGTGCCGCACTGTGATTGGGTGAGTACTGAGGGAGTGCTGCACTGTGATTGGGTCAGTGCTGAGGGAGTGCAGCACTGTGATTGGGTGAGTGCTGAGGGAGTGCCGCACTGTCAGAGGGTCAGTACTGAGGGAGTGCCGCACTGTCAGAGGGTCAGTACTGAGGGAGTGCCGCACTGTCAGAGGGTCAGTACTGAGGGAGTGCCGCACTGTCAGAGGGTCAGTACTGAGGGAGTGCCGCACTGTCAGAGGGTCAGTACTGAGGGAGTGCCGCACTGTCAGAGGGTCAGTACTGAGGGAGTGCCGCTCTGTCAGAGGGCCAGTACTGAGGGAGTGCCGCACTGTCAGAGGGTCAGTGCTGAGGGAGTGCCGCACTGTCAGAGGGTCAGTGATGGGGGAGTGCCGCATTGTCAGAGGGTCAGTACTGAGGGAGTGTCGCACTGTCAGAGGGTCAGTACTGAGGGAGTGCCGCACTGTCAGAGGGTCAGTGCTGAGGGAGCGCCGCACTGTCAGAGGGTCAGTACTGAGGGAGTGCAGCACTGTCAGAGGGTCAGTGCTGAGGGAGTGCCGCACTGTCAGAGGGTCAGTGCTGAGGGAGTGTCGCACTGTCAGAGGGTCAGTACTGAAGGAGTGCCGCACTGTCAGAGGGTCAGTGCTGAGGGAGTGCCGCACTGTCAGAGGGTCAGTACTGAGGGAGTGCCGCACTGTCAGAGGGTCAGTACTGAGGGAGTGCCGCACTGTCAGAGGGTCAGTACTGAGGGAGTGCTGCACTGTCAGAGGGTCAGTGCTGAGGGAGTGCCGCACTGTCAGAGGGTCAGTACTGAGGGAGTGCCGCACTGTCAGAGGGTCAGTACTGAGGGAGTGCAGCACTGTCAGAGGGTCAGTGCTGAGGGAGTGCCGCACTGTCAGAGGGTCAGTACTGAGGGAGTGCCGCACTGTCAGAGGGTCAGTACTGAGGGAGTGCAGCACTGTCAGAGGGTCAGTACTGAGGGAGTGCTGCACTGTCAGAGGGTCAGTGCTGAGGGAGTGTCGCACTGTCAGAGGGTCAGTGCTGAGGGAGTGCCGCACTGTCAGAGGGTCAGTACTGAGGGAGTGCCGCACTGTCAGAGGGTCAGTACTGAGGGAGTGCCGCACTGTGATTGGGTGAGTACTGAGGGAGCGCCGCACTGTGATTGGGTCAGCACTGAGGGAGTGCCGCACTGTGATTGGGTGAGTACTGAGGGAGTGCCGCACTGTGATTGGGTGAGTACTGAGGGAGTGCCGCACTGTGATTGGGTGAGTACTGAGGGAGTGCTGCACTGTGATTGGGTCAGTGCTGAGGGAGTGCCGCACTGTGATTGGTCAGTGCTGAGGGAGTGCCGCACTGTGATTGGTCAGTGCTGAGGGAGTGCCGCACTGTGATTGGGTCAGTGCTGAGGGAGTGCCGCACTGTGATTGGTCAGTGCTGAGGGAGTGCCGCACTGTGATTGGTCAGTACTGAGGGAGTGTCGCACTGTCAGAGGGTCAGTACTGAGGGAGTGCTGCACTGTCAGAGGGTCAGTACTGAGGGAGTGCTGCACTGTCAGAGGGTCAGTGCTGAGGGAGTGCCGCACTGTCAGAGGGTCAGTACTGAGGGAGTGCCGCACTGTCAGAGGGTCAGTACTGAGGGAGTGCCGCACTGTCAGAGGGTCAGTACTGAGGGAGTGCCGCACTGTCAGAGGGTCAGTACTGAGGGAGCGCCGCACTGTCAGAGGGTCAGTGCTGAGGGAGTGCTGCACTGTCAGAGGGTCAGTACTGAGGGAGTGCCGCACTGTCAGAGGGTCAGTACTGAGGGAGTGCCGCACTGTCAGAGGGTCAGTACTGAGGGAGTGCCGCACTGTCAGAGGGTCAGTGCTGAGGGAGTGCCGCACTGTCAGAGGGTCAGTACTGAGGGAGTGCCGCACTGTCAGAGGGTCAGTACTGAGGGAGTGCAGCACTGTCAGAGGGTCAGTACTGAGGGAGTGCAGCACTGTCAGAGGGTCAGTACTGAGGGAGTGTCGCACTGTCAGAGGGTCAGTACTGAGGGAGTGCCGCACTGTCAGAGGGTCAGTACTGAGGGAGTGCCGCACTGTGATTGGGTGAGTACTGAGGGAGCGCCGCACTGTGATTGGGTCAGCACTGAGGGAGTGCCGCACTGTGATTGGGTGAGTACTGAGGGAGCGCCGCACTGTGATTGGGTAAGCACTGAGGGAGTGCCGCACTGTGATTGGGTGAGTACTGAGGGAGTGCCGCACTGTGATTGGGTGAGTACTGAGGGAGTGCCGCACTGTGATTGGGTGAGTACTGAGGGAGTGCTGCACTGTGATTGGGTCAGTGCTGAGGGAGTGCCGCACTGTGATTGGTCAGTGCTGAGGGAGTGCCGCACTGTGATTGGTCAGTGCTGAGGGAGTGCCGCACTGTGATTGGGTCAGTGCTGAGGGAGTGCCGCACTGTGATTGGTCAGTGCTGAGGGAGTGCCGCACTGTGATTGGTCAGTACTGAGGGAGTGCCGCACTGTGATTGGGTGAGTCCTGAGGGAGTGCTGCACTGTGATTGGGTCAGTGCTGAGGGAGTGCCGCACTGTGATTGGGTGAGTGCTGAGGGAGTGCCGCACTGTGATTGGGTCAGTACTGAGGGAAGGCCGCACTGTGATTGGGTCAGTGCTGAGGGAAGGCCGCACTGTGATTGGGTCAGTGCTGAGGGAAGGCCGCACTGTGATTGGGTCAGTACTGAGGGAAGGCCGCACTGTGATTGGGTCAGTGCTGAGGGAAGGCCGCACTGTGATTGGGTCAGTACTGAGGGAGTGCCACACTGTGATTGGGTGAGTACTGAGGGAGTGCTGCACTGTGATTGGGTCAGTGCTGAGGGAGTGCTGCACTGTGATTGGGTGAGTACTGAGGGAGTGCCGCACTGTGATTGGGTGAGTACTGAGGGAGTGCCGCACTGTGATTGGGTCAGTACTGAGGGAGTGCCGCACTGTGATTGGGTGAGTACTGAGGGAGTGCTGCACTGTGATTGGGTCAGTGCTGAGGGAGTGCAGCACTGTGATTGGGTGAGTGCTGAGGGAGTGCCGCACTGTCAGAGGGTCAGTACTGAGGGAGTGCCGCACTGTCAGAGGGTCAGTACTGAGGGAGTGCCGCACTGTCAGAGGGTCAGTACTGAGGGAGTGCCGCACTGTCAGAGGGTCAGTACTGAGGGAGTGCCGCACTGTCAGAGGGTCAGTACTGAGGGAGTGCCGCACTGTCAGAGGGTCAGTACTGAGGGAGTGCCGCTCTGTCAGAGGGCCAGTACTGAGGGAGTGCCGCACTGTCAGAGGGTCAGTGCTGAGGGAGTGCCGCACTGTCAGAGGGTCAGTGATGGGGGAGTGCCGCATTGTCAGAGGGTCAGTACTGAGGGAGTGTCGCACTGTCAGAGGGTCAGTACTGAGGGAGTGCCGCACTGTCAGAGGGTCAGTGCTGAGGGAGCGCCGCACTGTCAGAGGGTCAGTACTGAGGGAGTGCAGCACTGTCAGAGGGTCAGTGCTGAGGGAGTGCCGCACTGTCAGAGGGTCAGTGCTGAGGGAGTGTCGCACTGTCAGAGGGTCAGTACTGAAGGAGTGCCGCACTGTCAGAGGGTCAGTGCTGAGGGAGTGCCGCACTGTCAGAGGGTCAGTACTGAGGGAGTGCCGCACTGTCAGAGGGTCAGTACTGAGGGAGTGCCGCACTGTCAGAGGGTCAGTACTGAGGGAGTGCTGCACTGTCAGAGGGTCAGTGCTGAGGGAGTGCCGCACTGTCAGAGGGTCAGTACTGAGGGAGTGCCGCACTGTCAGAGGGTCAGTACTGAGGGAGTGCAGCACTGTCAGAGGGTCAGTGCTGAGGGAGTGCCGCACTGTCAGAGGGTCAGTACTGAGGGAGTGCCGCACTGTCAGAGGGTCAGTACTGAGGGAGTGCAGCACTGTCAGAGGGTCAGTACTGAGGGAGTGCTGCACTGTCAGAGGGTCAGTGCTGAGGGAGTGTCGCACTGTCAGAGGGTCAGTACTGAGTGAGTGCCGCACTGTCAGAGGGTCAGTACTGAGGGAGTGCCGCACTGTGATTGGGTGAGTACTGAGGGAGCGCCGCACTGTGATTGGGTCAGCACTGAGGGAGTGCCGCACTGTGATTGGGTGAGTACTGAGGGAGTGCCGCACTGTGATTGGGTGAGTACTGAGGGAGTGCCGCACTGTGATTGGGTGAGTACTGAGGGAGTGCTGCACTGTGATTGGGTCAGTGCTGAGGGAGTGCCGCACTGTGATTGGTCAGTGCTGAGGGAGTGCCGCACTGTGATTGGTCAGTGCTGAGGGAGTGCCGCACTGTGATTGGGTCAGTGCTGAGGGAGTGCCGCACTGTGATTGGTCAGTGCTGAGGGAGTGCCGCACTGTGATTGGTCAGTACTGAGGGAGTGTCGCACTGTCAGAGGGTCAGTACTGAGGGAGTGCTGCACTGTCAGAGGGTCAGTACTGAGGGAGTGCTGCACTGTCAGAGGGTCAGTGCTGAGGGAGTGCCGCACTGTCAGAGGGTCAGTACTGAGGGAGTGCCGCACTGTCAGAGGGTCAGTACTGAGGGAGTGCCGCACTGTCAGAGGGTCAGTACTGAGGGAGCGCCGCACTGTCAGAGGGTCAGTGCTGAGGGAGTGCTGCACTGTCAGAGGGTCAGTACTGAGGGAGTGCCGCACTGTCAGAGGGTCAGTACTGAGGGAGTGCCGCACTGTCAGAGGGTCAGTACTGAGGGAGTGCCGCACTGTCAGAGGGTCAGTGCTGAGGGAGTGCCGCACTGTCAGAGGGTCAGTGCTGAGGGAGTGCCGCACTGTCAGAGGGTCAGTACTGAGGGAGTGCAGCACTGTCAGAGGGTCAGTACTGAGGGAGTGCAGCACTGTCAGAGGGTCAGTACTGAGGGAGTGTCGCACTGTCAGAGGGTCAGTACTGAGGGAGTGCCGCACTGTGATTCGGTGAGTACTGAGGGAGCGCCGCACTGTGATTGGGTAAGCACTGAGGGAGTGCCGCACTGTGATTGGGTGAGTACTGAGGGAGTGCCGCACTGTGATTGGGTGAGTACTGAGGGAGTGCCGCACTGTGATTGGGTGAGTACTGAGGGAGTGCTGCACTGTGATTGGGTCAGTGCTGAGGGAGTGCCGCACTGTGATTGGTCAGTGCTGAGGGAGTGCCGCACTGTGATTGGTCAGTGCTGAGGGAGTGCCGCACTGTGATTGGGTCAGTGCTGAGGGAGTGCCGCACTGTGATTGGTCAGTGCTGAGGGAGTGCCGCACTGTGATTGGTCAGTACTGAGGGAGTGCCGCACTGTGATTGGGTGAGTCCTGAGGGAGTGCTGCACTGTGATTGGGTCAGTGCTGAGGGAGTGCAGCACTGTCAGAGGGTCAGTGCTGAGGGAGTGCTGCACTGTCAGAGGGTCAGTGCTGAGGGAGCGCCGCACTGTCAGAGGGTCAGTGCTGAGGGAGTGCCGCACTGTCAGAGGGTCAGTGCTGAGGGAGTGCCGCACTGTCAGAGGGTCAGTACTGAGGGAGTGCTGCACTGTCAGAGGGTCAGTACTGAGGGAGTGCCGCACTGTGATTGGGTGAGTCCTGAGGGAGTGCTGCACTGTGATTGGGTCAGTGCTGAGGGAGTGCAGCACTGTCAGAGGGTCAGTACTGAGGGAGTGCGGCACTGTCAGAGGGTCAGTACTGAGGGAGTGCTGCACTGTGATTGGGTCAGTGCTGAGGGAGTGCCGCACTGTCAGAGGGTCAGTACTGAGGGAGTGCTGCACTGTCAGAGGGTCAGTACTGAGGGAGTGCCGCACTGTCAGAGGGTCAGTACTGAGGGAGTGCTGCACTGTCAGAGGGTCAGTACTGAGGGAGTGCCGCACTGTGATTGGGTGAGTCCTGAGGGAGTGCTGCACTGTGATTGGGTCAGTGCTGAGGGAGTGCAGCACTGTCAGAGGGTCAGTACTGAGGGAGTGCTGCACTGTCAGAGGGTCAGTACTGAGGGAGTGCCGCACTGTCAGAGGGTCAGTACTGAGGGAGTGCCGCACTGTCAGAGGGTCAGTACTGAGGGAGTGCTGCACTGTGATTGGGTCAGTGCTGAGGGAGTGCCGCACTGTGATTGGTCAGTGCTGAGGGAGTGCCGCACTGTGATTGGTCAGTGCTGAGGGAGTGCCGCACTGTGATTGGGTGAGTGCTGAGGGAGTGCCGCACTGTGATTGGGTCAGTGCTGAGGGAGTGCCGCACTGTGATTGGTCAGTACTGAGGGAGTGTCGCACTGTCAGAGGGTCAGTACTGAGGGAGTGCTGCACTGTCAGAGGGTCAGTACTGAGGGAGTGCTGCACTGTCAGAGGGTCAGTGCTGAGGGAGTGCCGCACTGTCAGAGGGTCAGTACTGAGGGAGTGCCGCACTGTCAGAGGGTCAGTACTGAGGGAGTGCCGCACTGTCAGAGGGTCAGTACTGAGGGAGTGCCGCACTGTCAGAGGGTCAGTGCTGAGGGAGTGCCGCACTGTCAGAGGGTCAGTACTGAGGGAGTGCCGCACTGTCAGAGGGTCAGTACTGAGGGAGTGCAGCACTGTCAGAGGGTCAGTACTGAGGGAGTGCAGCACTGTCAGAGGGTCAGTACTGAGGGAGTGTCGCACTGTCAGAGGGTCAGTACTGAGGGAGTGCCGCACTGTCAGAGGGTCAGTACTGAGGGAGTGCAGCACTGTCAGAGGGTCAGTACTGAGGGAGTGCAGCACTGTCAGAGGGTCAGTACTGAGGGAGTGTCGCACTGTCAGAGGGTCAGTACTGAGGGAGTGCCGCACTGTGATTCGGTGAGTACTGAGGGAGCGCCGCACTGTGATTGGGTAAGCACTGAGGGAGTGCCGCACTGTGATTGGGTGAGTACTGAGGGAGTGCCGCACTGTGATTGGGTGAGTACTGAGGGAGTGCCGCACTGTGATTGGGTGAGTACTGAGGGAGTGCTGCACTGTGATTGGGTCAGTGCTGAGGGAGTGCCGCACTGTGATTGGTCAGTGCTGAGGGAGTGCCGCACTGTGATTGGTCAGTGCTGAGGGAGTGCCGCACTGTGATTGGGTCAGTGCTGAGGGAGTGCCGCACTGTGATTGGTCAGTGCTGAGGGAGTGCCGCACTGTGATTGGTCAGTACTGAGGGAGTGCCGCACTGTGATTGGGTGAGTCCTGAGGGAGTGCTGCACTGTGATTGGGTCAGTGCTGAGGGAGTGCCGCACTGTGATTGGTCAGTGCTGAGGGAGTGCCGCACTGTGATTGGTCAGTGCTGAGGGAGTGCCGCACTGTGATTGGGTCAGTGCTGAGGGAGTGCCGCACTGTGATTGGTCAGTGCTGAGGGAGTGCCGCACTGTGATTGGTCAGTACTGAGGGAGTGTCGCACTGTCAGAGGGTCAGTACTGAGGGAGTGCTGCACTGTCAGAGGGTCAGTACTGAGGGAGTGCTGCACTGTCAGAGGGTCAGTGCTGAGGGAGTGCCGCACTGTCAGAGGGTCAGTACTGAGGGAGTGCCGCACTGTCAGAGGGTCAGTACTGAGGGAGTGCCGCACTGTCAGAGGGTCAGTACTGAGGGAGCGCCGCACTGTCAGAGGGTCAGTGCTGAGGGAGTGCTGCACTGTCAGAGGGTCAGTACTGAGGGAGTGCCGCACTGTCAGAGGGTCAGTACTGAGGGAGTGCCGCACTGTCAGAGGGTCAGTACTGAGGGAGTGCCGCACTGTCAGAGGGTCAGTGCTGAGGGAGTGCCGCACTGTCAGAGGGTCAGTACTGAGGGAGTGCCGCACTGTCAGAGGGTCAGTACTGAGGGAGTGCAGCACTGTCAGAGGGTCAGTACTGAGGGAGTGCAGCACTGTCAGAGGGTCAGTACTGAGGGAGTGTCGCACTGTCAGAGGGTCAGTACTGAGGGAGTGCCGCACTGTCAGAGGGTCAGTACTGAGGGAGTGCAGCACTGTCAGAGGGTCAGTACTGAGGGAGTGCAGCACTGTCAGAGGGTCAGTACTGAGGGAGTGTCGCACTGTCAGAGGGTCAGTACTGAGGGAGTGCCGCACTGTGATTCGGTGAGTACTGAGGGAGCGCCGCACTGTGATTGGGTAAGCACTGAGGGAGTGCCGCACTGTGATTGGGTGAGTACTGAGGGAGTGCCGCACTGTGATTGGGTGAGTACTGAGGGAGTGCCGCACTGTGATTGGGTGAGTACTGAGGGAGTGCTGCACTGTGATTGGGTCAGTGCTGAGGGAGTGCCGCACTGTGATTGGTCAGTGCTGAGGGAGTGCCGCACTGTGATTGGTCAGTGCTGAGGGAGTGCCGCACTGTGATTGGGTCAGTGCTGAGGGAGTGCCGCACTGTGATTGGTCAGTGCTGAGGGAGTGCCGCACTGTGATTGGTCAGTACTGAGGGAGTGCCGCACTGTGATTGGGTGAGTCCTGAGGGAGTGCTGCACTGTGATTGGGTCAGTGCTGAGGGAGTGCAGCACTGTCAGAGGGTCAGTGCTGAGGGAGTGCTGCACTGTCAGAGGGTCAGTGCTGAGGGAGCGCCGCACTGTCAGAGGGTCAGTGCTGAGGGAGTGCCGCACTGTCAGAGGGTCAGTGCTGAGGGAGTGCCGCACTGTCAGAGGGTCAGTACTGAGGGAGTGCCGCACTGTCAGAGGGTCAGTACTGAGGGAGTGCTGCACTGTCAGAGGGTCAGTACTGAGGGAGTGCTGCACTGTCAGAGGGTCAGTGCTGAGGGAGTGCTGCACTGTCAGAGGGTCAGTACTGAGGGAGTGCCGCACTGTCAGAGGGTCAGTGCTGAGGGAGTGCCGCACTGTCAGAGGGTCAGTGCTGAGGGAGTGCCGCACTGTGATTGGTGAGTGCTGAGGGAGTGCCGCACTGTGATTGGGTGAGTACTGAGGGAGTGCTGCACTGTGATTGGGTCAGTGCTGAGGGAGTGCTGCACTGTGATTGGGTCAGTGCTGAGGGAGTGCCGCACTGTGATTGGGTGAGTGCTGAGGGAGTGCCGCACTGTGATTGGGTCAGTACTGAGGGAAGGCCGCACTGTGATTGGGTCAGTGCTGAGGGAAGGCCGCACTGTGATTGGGTCAGTGCTGAGGGAAGGCCGCACTGTGATTGGGTCAGTACTGAGGGAAGGCCGCACTGTGATTGGGTCAGTGCTGAGGGAAGGCCGCACTGTGATTGGGTCAGTACTGAGGGAGTGCCACACTGTGATTGGGTGAGTACTGAGGGAGTGCTGCACTGTGATTGGGTCAGTGCTGAGGGAGTGCTGCACTGTGATTGGGTGAGTACTGAGGGAGTGCCGCACTGTGATTGGGTGAGTACTGAGGGAGTGCCGCACTGTGATTGGGTCAGTACTGAGGGAGTGCCGCACTGTGATTGGGTGAGTACTGAGGGAGTGCTGCACTGTGATTGGGTCAGTGCTGAGGGAGTGCAGCACTGTGATTGGGTGAGTGCTGAGGGAGTGCCGCACTGTCAGAGGGTCAGTACTGAGGGAGTGCCGCACTGTCAGAGGGTCAGTACTGAGGGAGTGCCGCACTGTCAGAGGGTCAGTACTGAGGGAGTGCCGCACTGTCAGGGGGTCAGTACTGAGGGAGTGCCGCACTGTCAGAGGGTCAGTACTGAGGGAGTGCCGCACTGTCAGAGGGTCAGTACTGAGGGAGTGCCGCACTGTCAGAGGGTCAGTACTGAGGGAGTGCCGCACTGTCAGAGGGTCAGTACTGAGGGAGTGCCGCTCTGTCAGAGGGCCAGTACTGAGGGAGTGCCGCACTGTCAGAGGGTCAGTGCTGAGGGAGTGCCGCACTGTCAGAGGGTCAGTGATGGGGGAGTGCCGCATTGTCAGAGGGTCAGTACTGAGGGAGTGTCGCACTGTCAGAGGGTCAGTACTGAGGGAGTGCCGCACTGTCAGAGGGTCAGTGCTGAGGGAGCGCCGCACTGTCAGAGGGTCAGTACTGAGGGAGTGCAGCACTGTCAGAGGGTCAGTGCTGAGGGAGTGCCGCACTGTCAGAGGGTCAGTGCTGAGGGAGTGTCGCACTGTCAGAGGGTCAGTACTGAAGGAGTGCCGCACTGTCAGAGGGTCAGTGCTGAGGGAGTGCCGCACTGTCAGAGGGTCAGTACTGAGGGAGTGCCGCACTGTCAGAGGGTCAGTACTGAGGGAGTGCCGCACTGTCAGAGGGTCAGTACTGAGGGAGTGCTGCACTGTCAGAGGGTCAGTGCTGAGGGAGTGCCGCACTGTCAGAGGGTCAGTACTGAGGGAGTGCCGCACTGTCAGAGGGTCAGTACTGAGGGAGTGCAGCACTGTCAGAGGGTCAGTGCTGAGGGAGTGCCGCACTGTCAGAGGGTCAGTACTGAGGGAGTGCCGCACTGTCAGAGGGTCAGTACTGAGGGAGTGCAGCACTGTCAGAGGGTCAGTACTGAGGGAGTGCTGCACTGTCAGAGGGTCAGTGCTGAGGGAGTGTCGCACTGTCAGAGGGTCAGTGCTGAGGGAGTGCCGCACTGTCAGAGGGTCAGTACTGAGGGAGTGCCGCACTGTCAGAGGGTCAGTACTGAGGGAGTGCCGCACTGTGATTGGGTGAGTACTGAGGGAGCGCCGCACTGTGATTGGGTCAGCACTGAGGGAGTGCCGCACTGTGATTGGGTGAGTACTGAGGGAGTGCCGCACTGTGATTGGGTGAGTACTGAGGGAGTGCCGCACTGTGATTGGGTGAGTACTGAGGGAGTGCTGCACTGT